>NC_081185.1:153812554-154119187 GCF_029867415.1 Vicia villosa
GAAAATATGAAATTTTTTTAAATTATTTATGTTACTAATTTTTTTATTTTGAAATTATTTTTAATTTTAAAAAAAAAATTTAGGATAATATATCAAAAATTGAAAAATATATTATTGATGTAAAACAATTTTGTTTTTTCTTTTAAAAATACGTCTTTCTTTTAAAAATGATGAACTATTATAGTAAAACAATTTTGTTTTTCATTTTTACATTTTAAAAACAAAAGCGTGCGTATCACACCACACTAGTACAGAAAACATTTTTTACATCGGGCGAAAAGTACATTTTACATCGGGTCTGGATCCGATGTAAATCCAAGCGATGTAGTAAATCTAAGACATTTTACATCGGGTCACGGCCCGATGTGAAATATCCACATACCACATCGGTTGAATATTATGTCTGATGTGAAAAAAATCCAATTTTTCTTTTTAAAAAATTATGCAATATTTACCCTCGGTTTCTGCAATAGACCGATGTAATATGTATGTTTTTACATCGGTTACGTCATTGGCCCGATGTAATATGTATGTTTTTACATCGGTTTCCCAAATGGCCAGATGTAATATGTTTTAGCAAAATTAAGGTGTTTTTCCTGTAATTTTATTTTTACTTAATTTTTCACATTTTGCCAATATCACACAAACCACAGTTAAGTCATAAACAAAATTACATCCCAACACTTTAAAATCCTTGTTCAATTAAAATAAGGAGGTTTAACTTTTTGAAACTTAGCATTACAATTATGTTTCTTTACATATTATGTATCATAATTTAAAAAAATATTATGGTACACACATATGCAAATATACCACTTTTTTTTCATACATCAATACTCATACAAAAAACAAAACAAGAGAAGGTTTCCAAGTTTGTTTTCAGGTTGGTCTCACGTCCTTTCATCCTTCTTCTCTAAGTTACCTCAACCCAACTTAGCTTCATGTTAAGCTTTTTTTGCAGCCAAGGAGTCGTTGTGTACCTCACAATAGACAAAAGAATTGAATTAGCAAAAGGAATACTCATGTGGCACCAAAAGGCATAACAAACTTTGCAAATTTTACGTAAAACCACTCATGCATGTAAAAACAAACTTTTTAACACTTCAAACAAAACATTGTAAATTCATTGGAAATGTAGTCATTTCCCATGGATTTTGTTAACACATATAACTAGGACTATTCACATCATGCTCATTTCATAATCCATCATAATAGGATATCTCTCCATCATGACTACATAATACATGCTCACTCAATCACGTTAGTGCAAGCAAAAGACATACAAGACCAAGTTACATCAACCCAAATGCCAAAACAACAATTGCATCAACGTCCATTAATTTTAAGTTATGCTAAGGATCATCAAAATAGTTCAGAATACTAATTCTCTAAAGTTAAGCCATGTACATCCATTTAAGGATAGCTATGCATATGCAACAACATAAAAAAAAATTGGCAGTACCAATATAAAGGCATGCTTCAAAAAATACAAGCTATCATTCATGTCTATAAATGCAAACCAAATATAAAACACGACAGAATTTGAAAGCTTTGTCAATAAGCAAACAACCACATCAGTATTCAAGAAAAATTCAAATAAAAAGCATAAGGGAGCAAATTCCAATAAAATATAAAGTGGAGGACTCAGTTACACACTTATTGGTGATGTCGTGAATTGTGAGGGATCACCTCATCTATAAGGCCTATCCTATTCACTATAGACAAAGTTAGAAATTACCATTCTCTAGTTTACCCTCCAGCTCACCTGCCAATACCACAAAATCTGGGGAGATTTTTCTCCTCATAACAAACCCGTTTTTTTATCCATCAATTTCCAGCTCACAAATCTCATATGATGCATTAATTGCAGAATAACAGCAACACTGAATATTCATCTCAAGACAAGAAATCCTAATGGACAACAGTTATGCCAAATCTACATCGAACATACCAACATGCATTAAAGAACCAGTGCATTAACGTTCTAGTTTCTACTGACCTGCGAGATGTTACGTTCCCTATCTAGTGGATGTTGGCACGTGACTTTGAGCAAGGCGGTAATTTGTCGCTCATTCAATCGTTTCGAGTACCTTTGCCCCTCGGCAATTTTGCAGACCTACATCACACATATACTATAATCATTAAGCAGCACATAGATAGGCATGACAATACAATAGCAAAAAGGAGAGAGTTTATGCGGATATTTACCTCCATTGGAAGGTAGTTTGGTCTCTGAGTGTTGCCATATTGCAAACAAGGCAAGTAAGCATGTTGAATGACAAAACCATATGTCTCAGAGAAATACTCAACAACAGACTTCATAGTCCCCTTCTCATCCACAGGGAATCTATAAAAATTGAAAGATTAAAAAATAAAATTCAACAAAAGAATTTATATACTGCATTTGAAAAATACTTATTACTTCTATTCACGCCAGCTCTCTAGTAGCTTGTGAAGTCAAACCAGCAATACGATATTTTCTATAGCACATTAAATATTTTAATTCAAATCATCTATATTTTATAAGATCCAAATTCCCAACCATGTCACACACAATCTCATGAATTAAAATAACATTCTTATAGAGAACAACCAAAGTATAGTATAGCATGAAAGATTGGAATAGAAACATCATATAAATATTTTATAGTAGCATAGCATAGGTTAAAGTTAAAATACCAAACAAATTAATTGGTTAAAGTTAAACTATCAACCTTAGAGTAACCATTTGGCATATCTTGAACCACACAACCAGAAGGGAGCCTCCTACAGTTATGAAAAGTAGGTGCACCGCCAGAAGAAGTTTCTTTGAAGGTATCTATCGACACATCAACCACTGCCGATACCCCTTCTGCATGTTGCTTGCAAAAACGTAGAAAATTCACTTCTGTAACTGGAACCAACGGAGAAAGTATTTGAAAGTTCAAGTTATTCAAATTTCTATAGTAAAAAAAAGGAAAATAAGCTAGTAGATTACCAATTCTCGGATCATTGAGAGAAGGAAGGTTGTAGAACTTTCCAAATTCACCACCACCGGGCTTGGGTAGACTAGTCAAGTGTCCCTTGAAAGGATTTTCACCAGCTGCAGTAACAAATATATCAAATAATCACTCAAAACACAAAACTCAGCAACAAATATTAGTAGTGAGAAATCAAACTACCAATCACAAAATTATATAAATCAAACTCCACGATCCTTTTCATATCAACGAAACAGTGTTCAATAGCAAACAAACGACAAAGTTATCTGCATAAGGATAACGCTAACGTCCTAATCATTCGACTTCTCTATTCCTATTAGCGTCTTCAGCACTGAATCGGAAGATTCCAAAATATAAATTAAAAACAAAATGGAATCAACATTTGAACAGAAAAGGAGAAAAAATAGCTTAAATGAACGACTATATACTGATTCAATTAGATCAATGAAATGAAAGAAAGTAGAAAATCATCCGGAATTTCAGGAGTGAAAGGCGAAGTACCGGAGGAGGCGATCTTGCGGTGGAATTGTTCGATGAAAGGAGCGACAGCTCTGATCTGAGGGCGAAGGGAGAAAGGTGACCTCCAGAGAACACCGTGGCTCCATTGATTGACGGTGGACCGTGGTTTCATAGAAACGATCTTTGCAAAAGTCAAATGAAAACTGGTTTTCTACAAAAATTTATATACAGTAGCGAGTTTGAGGGTTCCTCACAAAACCCCATCAAATTCATCATCAACAAACTCATTACCATTAATAACATTCAACAAATATCAAAGCCAGGACCGAAAATTGAAAGAAAATAGAAGGAGTAGAAAGAGAATCAGTTGAATTTTTTTGCGATCTTTTCCGCGAACCCTAAGTAGAAGCTTCAAGGGATCCGCCGCTGTTCTCGATCTGGGTTTCACGCCTGATACCCCAGACCGTCGCTAGTTCGCACCCTCCTCCTCAATCTCCATCGCGCCCCTTCATCTTCTGTCATACCTGAAACAAAAAAAGGAAGGAGATTCAAAGAGATATCCATGAACAAACCAGAAAACGTGAATAC
Source organism: Vicia villosa (assembly GCF_029867415.1). NCBI lineage: Eukaryota > Viridiplantae > Streptophyta > Magnoliopsida > Fabales > Fabaceae > Vicia > Vicia villosa. Next base: position 153,816,583 of record NC_081185.1, read on the forward strand.
GAATATCAACATTCATTGCAAACGGAAGGTAATCCTCAAAACCTAGCTTTAGGGTTGATTTTCTTTATGTTGATTGATAGTTCGATTGGGATTTTGTTTGGGAATTTAGGGTTTGAGGGAGGTTTGGATATATGGTCTTTTTCTGGGTTGCATGTTGTTTGAAGGCAAAACGAGAGAGAATGCTAGATTAGAGAGATATTTCGAAAAATGGAAAGAAAAGGCATGTTGTACTTTCTTTTGTAAAAAAACGATCCCATGTATTCTCCCTTAAAAAAAATCTCCTTTTTGAAAAAATCCGTTAACATTTTCCATCGGTTTTAGACTGGCCCGATGTAAAGGCCCACTATGCTATTTTTCCCATCGGTTGATATATATAACCGATGTAAAATCCTTTATAAAAGAATTTTGTTTATTTACAATTATGCCACCGCATATTTTTTTCTTATATTTTTATATCATTGGAAATAAATACCTGATGTAAAATTGTTTGATAAATATTTCTCACATCATATATTTTAATACCCGATGTAAAATCCTTTAAGGAAATGTCATATTTTTAGTAGTGCCAGTACCGTACGAACGCACGGATAAACAGACCACAATCCGTGCGAACGCACGGGTAATACACAAGTATTTTGTGAACGTACGGGTAACCAGACCAAAATCTTAGTCAACGCACGAGTAACACACCAGTACCGTGCGAACGCATGTGCAACCATGCCAAAATCCGTGTAAACACACAAATTATTATATATTTGGTCGAATTAAAGAATAATATATGAATAATTGAAATATTTATACTATTGATGTCTTTCTTTTAAAAATTAATACAATTTTATTTTTATTTTAAAAAATGGTCCAAACTTACGTACGTGCATGTGATTTATACTACTGATTTTTCATTTATTTATATTTTCACTCATAGTCCAAACATTAATAAATATAACATGAAACTTAATTTTTTTAGGTCATTATCTTTTTAATAGTTTTTCTTAACAATAATTGTTTTAAAAATATTAAATTGTCTATTATTCTTATTCATGTTTAGTAAGTGGAATCTAAACAATATTTAATACATTATTTTTTTATTAATATTAGGCTATGTATAATGGTTTGCATATTCAACACCCTCTTTTTTCACTTTTTATTCTCCACATCATCTTCTCTTTCTTCGACATAATAATTCAACACTCATTTAATTTGGTTTTTTCTTTACCCACCTCCCTATGGGGGTCACCCCCAGCGAAAACTCCACTTTACCCCTGCTTCAGAAATGCATTTCCGAAATATTTTTTTTCTAAATTTTTCCAGATTTCGGAAGTGCACTTCCGAAAAAATCCCAAAAATTGGGATTTTGATTAATTCGGAGATGCATCTCGAAAAAACAAAAAAAATTTTAAAAGTCCCAAAAATTAAAAATTTTAGGATATTAATTAATTCACATATCATAAATTTGATATAATTTATGAGTAATGAATAATAATTATTATATATTTTGATATGATTTATGAGTTATGAATAATAATTATTATATATTTCTATTCTGATTCATATTTTAAAATTTAAAATAATTTTAATTAAAAAAATTAAAATAATTTCACCTACAAAATGAGTTTTAATTTTTTATTTATATATTTATATATTTATAATAATTATTATATATTTATATATTTACAAAAAAATTTAAAAAAATGAGTGTTTTAATTTATATATTTATATATTTATATAATAATTATAATAATTATTATATATTTATAAAATTATTATATATTTATATATTTATATAATAATTATTATATATTAATTATAAATATATTTATATAATAATTATAAAATTAAAAAAATGAGTGTTTTTATTTATAATAATAATTATATATTTATATATTTATATAATAATTACTATATATTTATATATTATATATTTATATATTTATATATTTCACTTACAAAATTAATAATTATTATTATATATTTATATATTTCTATTCTGATTCATAATTAAAAATGAGTTATAATTTTTTATTTAGTTTAAAAAAATTTAAAAAAGATTCTGTCTTAATTTTATTTAATTAATAAATTTTATATTTAATTATATATAATTCAAAATTTCCTTATGAAATTAAAATGTTTTTGATTTATATAAGTTAGTAAAATAATTTTTAACTTTAAAATTGTTTAGGAAACTTTGATTCAGTTTGATTTTATTGATTCACCGATTCACCTTGATTTTATACCTATTAATTGTATTGATTCACCTTGTTGAATTCTTTCGGAAGTGTATATCCGAAACATTCCCAGACCAATTTGGTCTTGAAATATTTCGGATATGCATCTCCGAAAATCCAAAAAAGGGGTGTTTTCGGAAATGCATCTCCGAAAACACCTTTTTTTCGTGTTTTCGAAAGTGCATTTCCGAAATAAGACAAATTTTGAAAAAAAAAACATTTTGGAAAGCATTTCCGAAGTTAGGGGTATTTTGGGTTTTTCACCCAGAGGTGACCAAGAAAGTAGGGAGGTGAGTAAAGAAATTTCCTTTAATTTTTACTCACTACAATGGTTTTGTTTAATAAAATTCAACACCCCAATCCCACCATTTTAAACGATCACAACAACCAATAAAATTTTGCAAAGTTATATATGTGAGCCCACACTTTCTCATTCAACATGTTAAATGTTTTCAACACATATTAATCCACATCACTTTCAACTCTTTATTCAACACCTCATTGCACTTATTCAACTATTGAATAATTTTTTCAACACCCCCATTGTAAATGGTCTTAAACCATACTCTATAAATGAATACTACTTTTGATTTTTTTAAAAATTAATTTAATAGGTTTGATCAAACAATATAACTTCTATATTTCAATTTCATATAAAAAACTTTATGTATCTGATAAACTCGGTCCAACCCATACCAGAACCCGTGCGGACGCACGGGTTTCCCACTAGTTTATTTTTAAAATTTTACTGATGCTTTCTTTCTCATAATTGGTCCCTATAACTTTAAAAAATAACAAATTGGTCTCTACACATTTTTCAATTTTTGGCAAATTTGGCCCCTATTTTTTCATATTTTGAAGTGATCTATCAACCTTTTGAAAGATAATAAACATAGTCATTACAAAAAACAAATTAAGTCCTACATATCAGAAATCATGGGATGGTATCTACCTTGTTTCCTCATATGTTGATCATGTTTAATATATTCTGATGAAGCAAGTGGTGTGATGGCTTAAACAGTTATTGATACATTGGTGATAATGTTAACATGTGTACCATGTTTCTATGATAGATGACATGGAGCTTTGATATGTTAACTGTATGCATACATTCCTTTCTTAATGCAAATATTAGCTATGCTCCTTATATTATAGAATCAAACATATCCAATCCACTCATTCTAACAACATTATTCATCTCATTGGTATTGAAATTAAACTGTGATGAAATTGTAAGAAATAAATAAAGATATGAACTTCTTCCACTTCTATTGTAACAACCTTATTGGAATATGTCCCAAAGAGTATATTTATAGAGAACTTAGAAATGCGAACTATCCTTTCATGTAAGGTTACGAATGATGATTCTACGATAAACAATTGCACTCACCGTGTAGACATGTAATGTATAATATTCATTGATCACTATAGGAATACCATTAAAAAAATGTTATATAAATGAATAGAAGAAGAATAAAAAAAATAAAACAAAAATTTCTAACATTAAGTCACTCGGGTGACATTGAGTAATGAAATGAATAAAACATGACAGTATGCCTAATCATCTGACAGCCTTAGAATACAATTTGTAAGTCAGGACGGAGAAGCATCAATACATTCAAAACCAACTTGTGATGATAGATGTGCTGATAGCTTAAAAAATAATCACTACTGAACACTACTCTTTAGCTAACACTGCCATCTCCCCTCAAGTGCTTTTCTTGTTGTACTAAAACTGCATTCCAATGATCTAAAAATTGACGACGTGGCTTTGTTTTGCCTCTTGTACGAGCCTTCCGGCAAGGACTGAAAATACATGTGTGTGTCTGGATGTCATTCTTGTTTTGCCAGAAGTTATATGTTATACATTCCAATGCTTTAACTGTCATTTTGCTGTTTCTACTGCTCTGTCTCCTCGCATTTATATCAGCCTGTTGTTCCATAGAACCAACATCACAAGGTCTTCTCAGAGGCTCCTCAACTACTTCCCAAGGTGTGCTCAAGGGGAGAGACTCGGATTTTTCAATTTCAAGACTCATGCATTGAAAACTGTCATTGCGACTGCTTTTCTCATTATTCTCTACCACACTTCTGTCTTTTGGTAAAGCGTTCAAACTTCCATTTTGGTTGGCATCTAGAAAGCTAGAAGAATAAGAGAATCCTACTTTATCTGATCCCAAATCTCCTGAAAGATTCTGAACGATGCGGCGATTCTCTGCCTTGGCACAAGCAGTCAATCTCCTCCTTTTAGTAGGAACAGCAGCATGATTAGAATCACCTGATCTTACTCTACGATAGAACTGATGATGCTTTAAGACCCTCTTCAGTTGACTATCATCAAACACGCAGGTGTGTTGATTTTTCTGGCTTTCGACCATCTTGTTTGCATCATTATCAGGACTATCACGTTCTTTTTTAACAGAGACTCCACTGTTAGATACACCTATGAAACTATGAGTTTTCTTTCTGCCATATATCAGAATCTTAGATTCCACCAACCTTGGTGAAGAGCCACCATTACTTTCGCTTAGAGGATCAGTAGTCATGGCAGAAGCATATTCCAATTCAACAGGCGGATATCTCTTTTGTTTCACCTTCAATAGTTTTCTTTCAGGAAGTCTATTGGTATCGATAACTGATAACTTTGTTGACCTCTGTGTAATGCTTTTAGACATATCCTTGCTAGGTTTTACTCTCCTACTATATGTGTGCCCTTTATATCTTTTACCATCAACATCTACCTCAACTCTATGCACTTTATTAGACGGAACATATTTAAATTCCCTTAAATCTGATAGCTTTCCACTATGCACCAAACTTGTATGAACTTTATTGCAAGTAGAAGATCGAGGCTTGAGGTAACATTGACGATGATCATCAGAGAAATCATTTTCGTTTGATCCTCCTTCTTCAACTTCTTCTTCTTCAAGCACAATAATATTTGGTTCAGCTACTACTTTGCTCAAGACATCCTTAACAGAATCAAAGTAATGTTGCCCTTTCAAAAGTTTTCTCCTCGAAAACTTGTCAACACCAGGAATAAGAAAAACCAGATCATCTTTGGAGGTTACATAGTCTTGATTCATTGGTTGCTCAGAGTGCCAGCCTCTTGCCAGTAAGCGGGGCCAAACAGCTTCCCAGAATAGTTCATTACTTCTGGTTTTGCTTAGCCGAAATCCTCCTGTCAAAGATTGTATTATATCACCCGGTCCAAGAGAAGAGAAAGCTTTGCAAGATGGTGCTGAAAACTCCTCACAACTGTTCTTCCTAGGTTCCAAATCAATCCGAGTAAGGACTCCGTTCTCCTTTGCAATACTTACTGCTTCAGCAAATATGCCAAGTCCAACAATAGACTTCGTAGAAGATATGTATTTTTCTAGAGAAGTTTTGCCTTCCACATATGACTTAGAAACCTGAGTATAAATATAAGCAAAGTGAGGACAGAAACTAATGATATATATAATTGAAATCATTTAAATTAATAAAAAAAAGGTACTGGTAATTCGGATATAGGTTTCAAATCATCATGGTACATCAAAATAAAATGATGATTCACTCAGCTATTCCACCCCAATTACCATTGTATCAAATGCACAAAACATGAAGACATGAGATTGGACAGTTGAATACCTTAGACAAAGTATCTTGTAATTCTTTAGAGACATGAGGATTCAAGCGAGACAATAGATCATGTTGCCTCATTTTGGTAGAAAGTTTCTTGGCTATCATACATTTTCTCCCTTTTAACTTCCTGCACTCCGACCATCTACGATATCCATCAGATTTGTAAAACTTTCCATAGTAAAATGAGAGAATTTCCCCCATCCCTTTGTTCTCTAAGAATTTTTTAATCTGAGTAAAATTCTTCCCAAAAATAAACAAACCAAGTACCAAACTTTCTGCGTCAGCATCACTCCATGGGACTGAAATGGGCAAACAAACTGAAGAAGAAAGGGATTCATCGTACTCATCGTCTTCTGAATAAGCCGGATTCATTTGAAGTGAAAGTTGGTCTGAATTTGAAAGAATTTCCGCCTGGTGGTCAGGACCTATTTTAGGACTGAGTACAGCGTCTCCATAAATCGCACGCTCTGCGAAGGACATCATCTGTCCAGAAAAAAATAAGAAAATAGGGCCAATAAGTATAAACTGAAATTAAGGGTTAAGAAGAAATGTGATATAGGAAATGTAGATTAGATAAAATCATGAAGAGCATATGTGAAACATGAGGTGTAACTAGGCATAAAATAACAGTAAATGGAAGTGTTAATCACAAGCTACTCATATTTAACAGGCCACTGGTTTTTCAAAACATGATATACTACTACTGATTGAAAGAATTGAGATTTTATAACTCTTACTATCCAATATCCATTCAACTATCCCTAAGGAACCTAAAACAGAACAAAGCTTAGACTACTAATTTGCCAATACATGAAAACCCTGACTTCACCACTGTGACTATTCTTGACACAGGTTCAACATAAATAAAAATACATTTCAACAATGATTTAGGGAAAAGATGAAAAATATAGATTAGAAATAAACAAGATAATGAACCCTAGATTATCAGAATGAAAACCCCTTATTTGCATGTTGAGAATGAATAAGAAAAAGAGATAACAAAAAGCACATTGATGGATGAAGAAGAACAGGAAGATTAAGATTGATCACACACACAATTTACAAGCAACTAATCAATCAAAATAAAGGTTTGTTTATGATTATTTATGTTATTATCACATACATAACATCACACAACATAAGAACGTTGATGAATCTTTGAGGTTTTGAAAGGAACAAGTATATACATGATGATGATAATAGCAAAAGTAAGCAAAAGGAATAAACGAGTGATGATGATGATAGTGTAATGTAAGGTAGAAGGAGAAAGGGAAAGAAAGAGAATGAACCTGTGAAAGAGAGAGGTGATGAATGAAGGAACGAAGGAAGCCACAGAATGAAGTGAAGTAGTAGTAAGATTATAGTGTTATTTGCTTACTTTTAAAACACGCGAGTAGAGTTCTATTCAGTTGATTTTTCTCAACTCAGTTTTTTCTCCTGATTTTAAAAAGTTTAATGGCCTGTTTGGTTTGGCTTCTGAGACACGAAACGCACAAAAGCTACAAAAGATAGCTTTTGAGTAGACGTGAAAATTCACCGTGATTTTATGATTTCCAACGCCAAACCAAACATAGCATAAAAGTTTATGCTCTTACAATTTCGTTTAATAGGAACATATTATTGAGTCATGTGATATCATTAACTTAAAAATTTCAGTATAATTTTGCAGAATACATGCTCGTGATTGATTAAATGTTTAAAATTAATTTACATCAGTGCATATCCTATTTTCTCTATATTAAATGATTGGTATATATTTTAAACAACTTATCATCAGAACATCACAATTCACTTTAAACAAATAAGGGTCACCCCAAAAATACAAGTTGACATCTTTGAAAATTGGCATATTGGTCCCTTAAAAAATAGGATTCATGTTAATGTTTCACTTTAGTTCATTAACTAAAAAAACCTTACATATTGATTCCATAAAGATACTTATGTTAGTCTAATTGGTCCTTTATGTTAAATTTTCTAAAAAATCGTTAAGTTGTGCTTATGTGGCATGACAAAAGTCAAAATAGTGAGTCATCAATTTAAATATGGGACTAAATTGAAACCTTATAATTAGTTAATGGACCAAACAAAAACATATTTAACCATACTGAAATTAAAGTGCTTTATTTGTTGAAAGTGTAATTCTTTGCGTCGAAGTAAAAATTAGACAGAGTCTGGATTGGCTGTATTCGACATAGAATCAAATACAACAAGTAGTTGTCAAAATGCATATAATATTCAAATTGTGAAGTTGTCAAAGGAGCTAACATCGACAAGTTTAAACTTAGCATTTTTTGCATGTTTTAGCTAAGTTAGTTAGTTAGAGTTTGCTTGGTGAACGAGCAAACTCAACTATAAATAGGTAGGTACCCTATCATTGTTTTCTCTTAAGAAAAATTGAATAAAATTTTAGTTTGAAAGCAGAGAGAAACTCTGCAAAATCTTCTTCTTCTCCTCTTTTCTCTCAAACCTTAATTTCTCTTTTCTTCCCTAATTCATCTTGTTTTCTTCTCAAATTTCTGTGCAACATAAATTATCTTGCAACCAAGGTGTAGTTGATTCACTCGAGTGAAGAACAAGAGGCGCAATTAATCTGAAAGATTGATTCTTATTCATTAAGATTGATTCAAATTAGCTCCAAGATTGGGGTTTAATTTCAACATCTGGTATCTAAAGCATCGATTGTGTGATTCTTGGGAAAAACATAGTGTAGTGAATCATCCAAACGGGCATTTTCCAGCAAGTATTTCTGAAAGATAAGAATTATGAGAATTGTCGTAAACATGTGAAGCTTGTTTTCTGCTATCAAGATCTTTGGGATCTTATGAAGGAAGCAGTAACGCCAATTGGATAAGATGCTACAGATGAACAAAAGACTGCACATAAAGAATTGAAGAAGAATATAAAACTCTTATAATTCATCAATGTGTTGATCCAGATAACTTCAAAAGTTGAGTGATGTAGAATCAGCGTAAGACTCAACCCAAAAAACACAACCCATTAATTATTTGAATACAATATTATATATATAATATATTTTATATTAATTTAGACTATTTCTATATATATATATATATATATATATATATATATATATATATATATATATATAATATTCTAATATTAAATAATGGATCCGCAAACCTAACCAGTCAAACAGGAAGTCTGCGAACCGTCCAAATCAGATATTCTTGTTGCTTATCAGTTTTCTGACTTTTAGCAATCTCAAAATTTATTTTCTTTATTTTCATCAACAAGGGTTTTAAGGCATACTTCAACAATCTCCACCTTGAATTGAAATCGTGTTGATGTCAATTTAACCATCAACAACCTTGCTGCTCTCTACCATGTCGAAACTCTAATCAATAATCTTGATCAAATTCAAGCTACCCTTGAATCTTGATCTTGCCACTTACGTCCAGTTGTTTCCAATTACTTTTTTCTGCCTAGAAAATTTAACAACCCTACAAGTATGATTTTTCAACTATCGTTGACTCCACATGCTTTCAAATGCCTCCCTGAAGGTCATTCTTTCAAAAGTTTGCAACCCTTCATCCACATTCAAAGCATAACGCCCAAGGCTAGCATAATCGTTCCTTTGAGATGCTACAATCTCCTTCCTTATCTTATCATGAGTCAAATGATAATCAGAGATCTCTGCAACCGTTCTCTCACTACTACTAGTATCCATAGTAGAAAACTCCAACTCAAACTAAGTTTTCACCGTTATAGTTTCTAACATGTTTATCCCTTGGTTTTTACTATTCTTTCTCTAAATAAATTCTCTACCAATCAAGTAAGTTGCTTTGACATCAACCCTTCACCAAAAAGTAAATAACAACTCAACGGTCACATACATTTTTATCCCTTGTTCTCTACAAAATTCATTTTACACTTATGAAACAACCTCAAAGCCTTCATAACGCCTTGACCTCAAATCCTATTGCTCTTTCTTGTCATGAAAGCCTCCACTAGTTAATGATGAATGAATAATAATATTTGAACCTTCAAAAATATATTGGCAACGTATCTTAGACTCTTTAGCAACAATCACTTCATCATACGAAATCTTCAACATTCCTCGTTCAACTCTAGTGCAATAACCTAGATCAGCTAACATGCTTATAGATATCAAATTTCACTTAAGTTATAGAACATACCTCACATTATGAAGAAGAAACCCACGATCATCAAACATTTTAAGTCTGGCTGTACCAATACCATGAACCTTGCAAGCCTTATATCACCAAGGCGAACTACTCCACCTTGCACCAATTTCAAAGTCTCAAAGTATTTTATTCTTGGACACATGTGATAAGGGCAAACTAAGTCTATGACCCAACTATCTTCAGTCTCCAAACTCGATACCACTAGTGCACCATCATCCTCATCCAAGGCAACCACAACTTGAAAAGAATCATCATTGACCTTTCTATCAGGACAATCCTTTTTAAAGTGACCGATTTTATGACAATTAAAACATTTTACCTTTGATTTGTCGAACCTCTTTGATTTGGACATCCCTTTTGATAACACGAAAATGTATCACATATTCGGCTTGATTTACATAGATTATGTCTTTATTTTATTAATATTATGCGCTCTATGTTGGTATTATGTTGATATTTTAATGTGTTTCAGGAATTTAATATTTACAAGGCTCGTTTGAGAAAATGAGTAAAAAATGAGAAGAAATGAAGTGAAAATGCATAGAATTTAAAAGAAAAGAGAAAGGCCCGTCAAAACAAGTGGAGAAGGCCCAACATGCTCTGACGGTCATCACACTCTCCCTAACGGTCGTCACACCCTCCAAAGTTGCGTGACACTCGTCACACATTGCATGGCGCTCGTCCCAGGCTAATTTCCAACACCATATAATATTTCAATGACTTTCTCTCCAAGATAGAAACCAGCAACCACTTCGTCCTATATTATATCCAACCATCCTATATTTTCTCATGTGCCAAGTCTCCCGTAATACTCTCTCCATACGGCCACTACTCCTATTTTATCTCAACAAGTTGATTACAGAGAGGAATATAAAAAGCAAAGCAGTTAACAACATAAAGCTCTCTCTGGTTCCACCATTTTTGTTCAGAGTTATGTTTTATTCTTAGTTCTTAGGGAGAAAGTTTACCATGTAAAAGTGGTAGTTTCTCATATTAAGGAACTACCACACCATTAGATTTAGTTCCTGTCGGCATGTTCTAAATTTGGTTCTTTCTAATGTACGCGAAGATAATTTCAAAAGTTAATTCCAGTTTCTTTTATTTTATTATTTACAGGTTTCCTTTTATGCTTTCTTATTATTTTCATTTATCGTCGTTAATTTAATTGCCATGTTCTTCTTAGTTTCAATCCGCATGTTTAATTTGTTTACGCTTAATTCCATGTCCAGCTAAATTGTTTTGAGTCAGGTGTGTGAGGACCGTCGTCTCCGACGGGACTCGGTAATTATTGTGTTGACTTAGTTATTATTATAAAATTATGTTTTGGTTTATGTTTTTAATATTAATTTAGGTAACCTTGTCACGAGAGTGAAAGGTTACCTACCACGATTTCGTCACGAGAGTGAGAGATTTACTAAGGTTCGAATCGGCACTGCGAGAGCGTGGGGGTCGAACCAGATAGTAAAAACTAGGCATTAATCCTAAACACAGCGAGAGCGCTTTAGGATTAATTAGAACTTGTTTAGTTTTCAAAGTGCGTTCCTTGATTTAAGTGGGCGAGCGAGAGCAAAATCCTACGGTTAAGGAGTGTGACTTTATTCAAGACACGAGAGTGTAAGGTTTAGTCTTTAAGCTAATATTTTCTACTAAATATGTTTTTGACATTTCTATAAGCCAACAAGTTACAAAGTTCCTGAAGTACACGGAATCACATTTCGAGCTCTTTTTTCTTTATATTTTTCTTAATCTTTATTTTATTTCAATTTTAGTTCTTAGTTTCCCCTTAATCAAACATTCTTTAGCAGTAGGTTGACATTGTCTCTGTGGTTCGATAATTTTATATATTACTTCGATAAATCCATGCACTTGCGGATGTATCACCTTTACGCTCACCTCCTCCTCTTGACACACTTAAGCCTTCACCACTATCTTCAATATTTAAATCTTTCTCCTTTGAAAAATCTTTGGATTTTACCACCGTTTGAGCTTCATCCAAAGTAATAGTGCTTTCCTTACCATAAAGAAGGGCATCCTTAAAGTGCTCAAAGGATTTGGGTAATGAACTTAATAAGAGTAGAGTAGAGTCTTGTCCTCATCATCAGTATTCACTTCAATAGTCTAAAGATCGTCAATAATCTTGTGAAATGCTATCAGCTGCTCCACTATGGATTTGTTCTCCATCATTCTGAATGAAAAAAGTTGTTGTTTCAAACACAAACTTTAAGTAGAAAACATGATCATATACAATGATTCAAGTTTTTCCCACATTGTAACCACAATTTGCTTCCTGGTGACTTCTCTTAGAACTTTATCCCCGAGACACAAGATAATGGAACTTTTGGCCTTATCCACCATCTCGGTCTTTTTCGCTTTACTTAGACGTGCAAGCATCGATTCATCACCCAAGTATCAATACACTTCTTAAAGTGCTCAAAGGATTTGGGTAATGAACTCAATAAGAGTAGAGTCTTGTCCTCATCATTAGTATTCACTTCAATAGTCTCAAGATCATCAATAATCTTGTGAAATTCTATCAGCTGCTTCACTATGAATTTGTTCTCCATCATTTGGAATGAAAAAAGTTGTTGTTTCAGACATAAACTTTGAATAAAAAACTTGATCATATACAATGATTCAAGTTTTACCCACATTGTAACCACAATTTTCTTCCTGGTGACTTCTCTTAGAACTTTATCCCCGAGACACAAGATAATGGAACTCTTGGCCTTATCCATTATCTCGGTCTTTTTTGCTTTACTTAGGCGTGCAAGCATCGATTCATCATCCAAGTATCAATACACTTCTTTTGAATTAAAATTGCTTGCATCTTTACTTTCCACCAATCAAAGTCATTGTTTTCAGAAAATTTCCTAATCTCTCATCTATCCATGGTGCTTACTTGTAAACAATACCCCTTTATCCCATGATGGACGCCACTTGCATCTTTATTTTCCACAACTCAAAATCGTGAGGATGCATGAGAATACGATAATGAAATCTAACCCGATCATCTTAATTTTATCCGATAAATCATATTTTCATTAAAACTATAGAGATTTAATCTATTTATCAAATAGATAAATCCTAATTTAACCTATTTATCAAATAGACAAACCTTTCAAATACTTTACTTAAAACTATAGAGATTATTGAAATACTTTTTAATATCGCACCATAGACACCATAGAGACAATTAAAATAAATACTTACTTTTATTCTTCTAACACTAGAGGAAAACACATAGTATGAAGACTAAAACGGAAATTACAAGGTGTTTCATCCAAGAATTCTATCTCTATTGTAGATATCGAAGAGCATTTCAAAATTGATTATGTCAAAATTACATTTAAAGAATATCTAAATAACATTTAAAATTAAAAGGCTTAATTGCAACTTTAGTCCTCCTAAATTTTGAAATTCATTAATGTGAATCTCAAATCATTACTTAAAAGTTTTCCAAATTATACAAATTGATTTCTATATGTTTAAAAATAAAGAATAAAGACTCATTTTGGTCTCTTATGAATATTACACAATTAATAGATTCAATTTATACTTACAAAATTTAACCGCATCATATTAGTCATCCTGCTAATATTTTTTTTAAATAGGTTTTTTTCTACTTTTAAGTCGGTTTTTTTCATACTTTTAAACCGTGACTAGACTGTCACGTTGTAATTTATTTTTATTTTATATTTTTTAAATACTAATTGATTTTTATTTTTAAACAATTATGAATTAATAATATAAAAAAAACTAAAATTGTTTCTTATAAGAAAACAAACCCAAGGTCTTTAAAAGACATCTGTGTGTCTTTATCACTAGGCCATTGTATACTTCATGTCAAGTAATTCCCATGATTTATACTGATATTAACAAATTCTGTATATAAATGTTTACCTATGAGGTCTCAAACCTAAGTCCCTTCAAGTTAAATGATATTCACACACGTTAATTTCTATTGTTAATAAAGTAACTATCATTTACAACTAGAAAAATCAATTTCTATTGTTAGTAAATTGACTATTATTTACAACAAGACAAATCAATTTCGATTGTTAATAAAGTGATTATCATTTACAACTAGACAAATCAATTTCTACGGTTAATAAAGTGACTATCAATAACAACCGGACAAATAAATTTTTATTGTTAATAAAACAATTATCATTTACAACTAGACAAATCAATTTTTACGGTTCGTAAAGTGACTATCAATAATAACCAAACAAATCAATTTCTATTGTTAGTAAAGTGACTATCATTTACAAATAGACAAACCAATTTCCATTGTAGTAAATTGGTTGTTATTTAATTTGAAGGGACTTGGATTTGAGACCCTATTGGTACAAATTTTGTATTTTTTTGTTTTAAAGTTAAAAGTATTAAAAATTACTAGAAGTAATGAGAATTACTTATCATAAATGTACATTGGTCTAGTTGTAAAGATGTAAGATATGGCTTAAAGAGCTTGAGTTCAACTCCTTAAAAAAAAATTGACTTTTTAATATTATAAATTCATAATTGTTTAAAAATAAACTTAAAAATAAAAATCAATTTAGTATTTAAAAAATGAAAAATAAATAAAATCTGACGTGGGAGTCCGGTCACAAGTTAAAATTAAAAAAAAATCGGTTTGAAAAAAAATTAATAGAAAGACTAATATGGTCCGGTTAAATTTTATGTAATTTTTGTGAGGAACTAAAATAGGTCTTCACTCTAAAAGAAATATACACTTTATTCCCTTTTTTATTTAAATTTTACAAATAGTTCCTTTCTTGTAATTGGTTCCTATAACTTTAAAAAATAACAAATTGGTCTCTCTAAATTTTCCAATTTTTTGCAAATAGGTCCCTATTTTTTCATATTTAGAAAATGATTTCTAAACTTTCTAAAATTTCAAATGGACCCAAATTTTTATAAATGCACATTTTCGATAACTTCTCAATATAGATTTTTAATTTTATCAAAAATAAACTTTTTTTTATAAAAATAGTTCAACAAAATTTAAGGGCAATTTTTTATTACTAAATCTAAAGAAACATATGTTTTTATTACTATATCTAAACAAACAAAATTAAGAACATGTAGAATTCAACTAAAACATTTAAATTGTTTAAAATTTAATATTTTTTTTTATAATATCTAACTAACTTGTTCAAACACATTCAAACACAATATTATTGTAGCTAAGATTTAAATTTGTTGCTAGAATGCAAAACACATTTACTACTCTTTTTGTTCTACTATACTATCTTTGATAAATACTTACTTTGATCCAATACAGAATTAAATTGTGACAAATAAATAAAGATGATGAACTTCTTTGACTATAAAATATGAACTTCTTCCACTTCTGTTCTAACAATAAAGAAGTTAAAAATGTGAACTATCCTTTCATATTTTCATGTAAGGTTATGAATGATGATTCTACCATAAACAATTGCACTCACCATATAAACATGTACTGTATATTATTCATTGATTACTAAAGGAACATCATTAAAAACATGTTGTATAAAAGAATAGAAGAAAAAAATCAATAAAACAAAAATTTCTAACATTAAATCATCTCTTGGAAAATACTTTGTGAGAGACACACTACTTGTCCACCTAAAACCTTAAGGTGATAGGTGTGTGGATTCTCTATCTCACTTATAAAGTCTTCATTCTTCCCTTTTCTATCCAATGTGAGACTTCTTCCTCACACTTGATTCTCAACAAAGCATCAGTACATTCAAAACCAATTTGTTATGACACATGTGCTGATAGCTTAAAAATAATCACTACTCTTTAACTTAGCCAACTATGCAAATATTTAGTTAACACTGCCATCTCCTTTCAAGTGCTTTTTTTCTTGTACTATAACTGCATTCCAATGATCTAAAAAGTGACGGCGCGGCTTTGTTTTGCCTCTTGTACGAGCCTTGCGGCAATGATTGAAAATATATGTGTGTGTCTGGATGTCATTCTTGTTTTGCCATAAGTTATATGTTAAACATTCCAATGCTTTAACTGTCATTTTGCTGTTTCTACTGCTCTGTCTCCTCGCATTTATATCAGCCTGTTGTTCCATAGAACCAACATCACAAGGTCTTCTCACAGGCTCCTCAACTACTTCCCAAGGTGTGCTAAAGGGGAGAGACTCAAATTTCTCAATTTCAACACTCGTGCATTGAAAACTGTCATTGCGACTGCATTTATCATTATTCTCTTCCACACTTCTGTCTTTTGATAAAGCGGTCGAACAAGAGAATCCTACTTTATCTGATCCCAAACCTCCTGAAAGATTCTGAACAATGCGGCTATTCTCTGCCTTGGCACAAGCAGTCAATCTCCTCCTTTTAGTAGGAACAGCAGCATGATTAGAATCACCTGATCTTACTCTACGATAGAACTGATGATGCTTTAAGACCCTCTTCAGTTGACTATCATCAAACGCGCAAGTGTGTTGATTTTTCTGGCTTTCAACCGTCTTGTTTGCTTCATTATCAGGATTATCATGTGCTTCTTTTTTAACGGAAATTCCACTGTTAATTACACCAACGCAACTATGAGTTTTCTTTCTGCCATATATTAGAATCTTAGATTCCACCATCCTTGGTGAAGAGCCACAATTACTTTCGCTTAGAGGATTGGTAGTCATCGCAGAAGCATCTTTCAATTCAACAGGCGGATATCTCTTTTGTTTCACCTTCAATAGTTTTCTTTCAGGCAGTCTATTGGTATCAATATCTGATAACTTTGTTGACCTCTGTGTAATGCTATTAGACATATCCTTGCTATGGTTTACTCTCCTACTATACGTGTTCCCTTTATATCTTTTACCATCAACATCTACCTCAACTGTATGCACTCTATTAGATGGAACATATTTCGATTCACTTAAATCAGATGGCTTTCCGCCATGCACCAAACTTGTATGATCTTTATTGAAAGTAGAAGATCGAGGCTTGAGGTAACATTGCCGATGATCGTCGGAGGAATCATCTTCGTTTGATCCTCCTTCTTCAACTTCTTCTTCTTCAAGCACAATAATATTTGGTTCAGCTACTACTTTGCTCAAGACATCCCTAACAGAATCAAAGTAATGTTGCCCTTTCAAAAGTTTTCTCCTCGAAAACTTGTCAACACCAGGAATAAGAAAAACCAGATCATCTTTGGAGGTAACATAGTCTTGATTCATTGGTTGCTCAGAGTGCCAGCCTCTTGCCAGTAGGCGGGGCCAAACAGCTTCCCAGAATAGTTCATTAATTCTGGTTTTGCTCAGCCGAAAGCCTCCTGTCAAAGTTCGTACGATATCACCCGGTCCAAGAGAAGACAAAGCTTTGCAAGATGGTGCTGAAAACTCCTGACAACTGTTCTTCCTAGGTTCCAAATCAAACCGAGTAAGGACTCCATTCTCCTTACCTATACTTATTGCTTCCGCGAAAGCGCCAAGTCCAACAATAGACTTGATAGAAGATATGTATTTTTCTAGAGAAGTTTTGCCTTCCACATATGACTTAGAAACCTGAGTATAAATATAAGCAAAGTGAGGACTGAAACTCATGATATATATAACTGGAGTGATTCAACTTTTTTATTAAATGTATTGATAATCAGCATAGAGGTTTCAAATCATCATGGTAAGTCATAATAAAATGATGACTCACTCAGCAATTCCATCACAATTACCATTGGTACCAAATGCACAGAACATGTAACATTAAAGAAACAAGATGCTCCATATATTAGTGGAGCTTTCACTTTGTAACATTAAATGGAGGCCAAAACATGACAAGATGAGATTGCACAGTTGAATACCTTGGACAAAGTATCTTGTGATTCCTTAGAGACATGGGGGTTCAAGCGAGACAATAGATCTTGTTGCCTCATTTTGGTAGAAAGTTTCTTCGCTATCACACATTTTCTCCCTTTTAACTTCCTGCACTCCGACCATCTACGGTATCCATCCGATTTGTTAAACTTTCCATAGTAAAACGAGAGTATTTCCCCCATTCCTTTGTTCTCTAAGAATTTTTTTATCTGAGTCAAATTCTTCCCAAAAATAAACAAACCAAGTACCAAACTTTCTGCGTCAGCATCACTCCATGGGACTGAAATGGGCAAACAAACTGAAGAAGAAAGGGATTCATCGTACTCATCGTCTTCTGAATAAGCCGGATTCATTTGAAGTGAAAGTTGGTCTGAATTTGAAAGAATTTCCGCCTGGTGGTCAGGACCTATTTTAGGACTGAGTACAGCGTCTCCATAAATCGCACGCTCTGCGAAGGACATCATCTGTCAAGAAAAATAGGAAAATAGGGTCGATAAGTATAAACTGAAATTAAGGGTTAAGAAGAAATGTGATATAGGAAATGAAGATTAGATAAAATCATGAAGGAGCATCTATAAAACATGAGGTGTAACTAGGCATAAAATAACAGTAATTGGAAGTGTTAATCACAAGCTATTCATATTTAATAGGCCACTGATTTTTCAAAACATGATATACTAGTGAAAACCTAAAAGAGAACAAAGTATAGAATACAAATTTGCCAATACATGAAAACCCTGACTTCACCACTGTGACTATTCTTGAGACAGGTTCAACATAAATAAATAAAAATACATTTCAACAATGATTTAGGGAAAAGATGAAAAATATAGATTAGAAATAAACAAGATAATGAACCCTAGATTATCAGAATGAAAACCCCTTATTTGCATGTTGAGAATGAATAAGAAAAAGAGATAACAAAAAGCACATTGATGGATGAAGAAGAACAGGAAGATTAAGATTGATCACACACACAATTTACAAGCAATGAATCAATCAAAATAAACGTTTGTTTGTGATTATCTATGTTATTATCACATACATAACATCACATAACAGAAGAACATTGATGAATATTTAAGGTTTTGAAAGTAAGCAAAAGAAAAAAATAGATGATTGATAAAGCAAGAAGAATATAGTGTAATGTAAGGTAGAAGGAGAAAGGGAAAGAAAGAGAATGAACCTGTGAAAGAGAGAGGTGATGAATGAAGGAACGAAGGAAGCCACAGAATGAAGAAGTAGTAGTAAGGTTATAGTGATATTTGCTTACTTTTAAAACACGCGAGTTGAGTTCTATTCAGTTGATTTTAAAAGAGCAAAACTCCTTGGGCTGATTTTTCTCAACTCAGTTTTTTCTCCTTATTTTAAATGATTGGTATCTCTTTTAAACAACTTATTATGTGGTGATACATTTTTTTTATGGAACTTCAATAGTAAGATTGGTAGACAATGGAGTAAGTGGAGAAAGAGATCGTGAAAGATGAGAGAAATAGAGAGAGATAATTAAAGGTGAGAATGATAATTTTGCATTATTAGTGATGAAGATGTCTCCATGACATTTATACAAGTATTATAAAGTGATTGAGACACAAAACACATCGTTAAAATAACACAAAAACTAATAAACTCAGACTTATAACCGGTTAACACAAAGCGTTAATCAGTTATGTTAACCAGTTCACTAATACAAAATGCGCTTTTAACCTCATATGTGAAATGCATTTTACCTCGGTTAAATAAGCGAGGTAACGAAACACGTCATGAAAAATAACTACTTAACACCTCATTTTTTAAAACATCGAGGGGTGAATTTATTTACGCATGGGTTCGAACTCCATAATCTACACTTTTATTATTTACAAAACAATCGCCTCATACAACTCGGTTAATAAAGAAAATTGAGGGGTAAGATTTTTTTTTTAAAAAAAAAATCCTTACATTGTTTACACATGATATTAAAAAATTAATTTGTTTACAAACTACATTGTTTACCCAAAATATTATATTGTTTACACAGAATATTAAATTAAAAATTAATTTGTCTATGAAGATAATATGTTGGATATTCAAATCCTTTATATGTTGGACAAGATCAAATGTTGGGTGCCATTATATTCTCAATTGCTTTTTTATGCATTTGTCTCTGATATAAACAAAAAGAGGGTTAGATAAAAAAAGGTTAGATTAATAAATGATTCTGCTCGAATAAATATTTAAGAACACAAACATTAAACCCAAATAATTTTCTGCTCTTGCAATCCATCATAGAGAACTCGTCATGGCAAATATTCTTGTAAACCTTAATAATGTTTCAAGCACTTCATGATGTTTCATTATCAATTTTAGATATCATAATGCTTTTATATTGGAAATTTTTTAGGTTCCACGCGGATCTCTAATGGAAATGTCTTGAGCGTTGATACTCATGAAATGGACGACACAAATTTGTTTAAGGACGATGATTAACATCCTCAACTATAACGCTAAATTATCCCCTCGGTTTTGTTCAATTGAGATGAAAAGGCTTCTTATTTTTTATTTACAATACATTGTCTGCACAGAATATTAAAATACAATATTATAACAAATCTAGGTTCTTAGAGAACAACAAATCTTTGCTGTAAGGAGTTATCTACTCCAAGCGTTGGAGAATTTTATATAAATTGAATGCATCCAACTTTTAAAGGAGTTATCTTCAACTATTGAAAAATATTTTTCTGCACTTGCAATCCATCATAGAGAATTTTTTCAAGCTTCTTAAGTTCCAAAATTTCATTATCTTGCGATTTATCCCAAAGAAAAATGCGTACGAGTTAGGATAAGGGTAAAGTCTATTTAAGGAGTGCTTTTATAGTAAAACTGATATTTTATTCCTCAGTTATTAAGAATACCGACGAGACATATCATTTAGTTTACAAATGAAAAATATAATAAAAAGAAAGGTTCTTAAATTGTTTTTTTTCCTCGGTTATAAGAAAATCCAATGTAAGATGTGGTGTGTCGCGCATTTGAATCATATTACTAGAATAGCAATGATCATCCATTATTCAAAATATAACATATCTTTTGGATTTTCAAGAAGGCGTTTGAGCTTCATACTCTCCACTATTTAAACACTATTTCTATTTTCAAAGTCTTTTCTTTTATTCAAAAATTGATGAAAATCTTTTGTTTGTTATCAATGAAAAGTTTGTTGATTTCGATGATTTGAAAGACAAAGGTTTTGATCTAAAGAAAATTATTTTCAAACAACAGTTGAATGGTTACTTTGACATTCTTCACGGATCCATCTACATGAAAATCTAAGGTAAGATGTGGTGTGTCGCGCATTTGAATCATATTATTAGAATAGCAATGATCGTCCATATTCAAAACATAACATATCTTTTGGATTTTCAAGGAGACGTTTGAGCTTCATACTCTCCATTATTTAAACACTATTTCTATTTTCAAAGTATTTTCTTTTATTAAAAAATTGATGAAAATCTTTTGTTTGTTATCAATGAAAAGTTTGTTGATTTCGATGATTTGAAAGACAAAATCTTTGATCTAAGGAAAATCATTTCCAAACAACAGTTGAATGGTTACTTTGACATTCTTCACGGATCCATCTACATTAATCTCGTTAAAGAGTTCTAGTTAAATGTCTCCATTGTGCGTGCCATCAGGTCATGATGTTGAGTCAATCAAGTCCTAAGACAATGACTCTCCTATCACCATTACTCCATCACTTATTGCTCAGACAATAAATTGTAAAGAGAAAGGTAGTTACGTTGAACATTATAGATTCACCAATGTCTACTCAATCCACCTTCGCTAAATTTATGCCAACTACAATAAGCTCACCAGTCCTACTACTCTACTCCAAATTTCAAAAGTTTGGTATCAACTTCTAGTGTCAAATCTCCGTCCAAGAGAGAAACAATTGTAAACGCTTACTTGGGATACGGAACATCACTTGTACTTCCTTACCTACAATGTCAGAGTTAATCTTCCTCTTACCATTTTTAATTTCTTAAAGGAAATGATAATCATCTCTCGGAAGGAAATGAGTTTCCTCATACCATATGGAAGAGTTCTTTCTAAAATTTCCTTTCATTTAGAGATAGCTAATATGGATAATATTGAAGTTGAGTGGAGTCAGAAGATTGAATATGTGAAATAGTTTTTTTTGTAATCCGTAATTGATTATCAACGAAATATTTCCTTTCTTATTATTGCCTATTCTTTTTTATTAATAACAATGTTTTTTAGAATTACTAATTAATAAAGAAAAAATTAACTAAGAAAAAAAGGAAGCCAGAAATGCGCCAAGTGAGAAATCATTGAAAAAAATCTTTAAATGCAGTAACTGGGATTTGAAGCGAGATCCCTTATAGTTGTATTCCCTTGATTTTTTTATCAAGGGGATATGTTTATTTTTTTATGGATACAACGTGACACTCACTTATAGATATGTTACTTCGATTTTTGAGAAAATCAAGGAAAATTTTGTTTATTTTTTTTAAAAAATCAAATATTGCACTCACTTATAGTATTTTACCTCAATTTTTGAAAAAACCGAGGGAAAGGGTTGTTTATTATTTTTAAAATAATCAAACATGGCGCTCACAGGACTTATACTCTCGGTTTTTAGCATGTTCGAAGTGAAAGTTTCGTCATAAAAAGTGTTATTTGTAGTAGTGGTTACATAGTGTTTTAAAAATCGGACCTGACCGGTCGAACTGGGAACCGGCCAAGTAACCGGTCTGGTTCAATAGTTGGATCGGAAATGCCATTGAACTGGTGTGAACTGGTCAAAACCGGTGTAAACCGCTAAAACCGGAAAAATCAACGGTTTTTTGTGAACCGGCGGTTTAAATGCATTTTTTTAATTTTTAAAATTTTTCATCGTTTTGATTATTTTAATGAAAAATCAAAATTAAAATAAAATAAATAAAATAAAAGAATAAAAAAATTGTTGCAGATGTGGTTGATTTTGTTACCGATGATTTTGATATTGAAGAAGGAGATTCCAACATTGAAACCATTTTTCTTTTATTGAAATTAAATTTTGTAGACAATGAAATTATTTTGTTATAAATTATTCAATTAGATTATGTTGCGATTAAATTTTTGTTTGCAATTATATTTTATAATTATGTACTATTTTATTGTTTGTGATATCTATGTGTAAAATTTGAATTTAAATTATGAACTTGTGAATTTATTTATAATATGATATTTTCAAAAAATTTATGTGCTAGTTATATTTTGTAGAGAGTGAATCATCCGGTTCGACAAATTTTATACTTATATAACTTTGTTATAACGACCGGTCTATTCAATCGAGTTATCTGGTTTAAGCTGGTTTAGTCATGCGGTTCGACTAGTGACTCAGTGGTTCGACCAATAAACCAGTGACCCAGTATCCTCACCGGTTTGATATCCGGTCCGGTTTTTAAAACATTGGTTACACCTTCGTGATAACTAGTTACAACACTTGAATTAGTGTATTTTCACGCAGCACACCACCTTAATTCAAGTGCTCCAAGTCTTCCATGTTCATGCTCTTCTTCAACCTTTTGAACATATCATTTGTGACTCTCTTAATCAACAAATCAACAATTTGTTCTTCACTTAACTTGTCTTCACTAACAAGTTTTCTCAAGTAATGAAACTTTATCTCAATGTGTTTGCTTCTCCCAAGTGCAATTGGGTTCTTAACAAGATTAATAGTGAAAACTTTGTCAACCAAGAGCGTAACAGCCTCCACCTCACTACTGCCCAGATCCTTCAATAGATTCATTAGCCACACGACTTGGCACACACATAATGAAGCGACAATATACTTCGTCTCACAAGACGAGAATACAACCACTGATTCCTTCTTCGAACACCATGAGATTGGTGTTTCACCGAACATAAAGATATATCCAACTGTAGACTTTCAATCATCTTTAGCTTCGCACCAATTGGAATCAGTAAAACCAAGCAAATTTCATTTTATGTTCGTATCCAGTGCGGGAAAGATAATTCCGGAGCCAATATATCCTTTGACGTATCTTAGGATTCTCTTGACTGCTGCCAAGTGAGACTCCTTTAGTCTCTCTATGAATCTACTTGCAATACCGACACTAAACGCCAAATCTGGTCGCGTATTGCATAAGTAATATAATGATCCAATCAACCTTCTATATTTAGTTGGATCTACGTTCTTCTCCTCTTCATGCTTAGACAGCTGCAACCTTGGTTCAACTGGTGTAATGGAAACATTACAATGCTCCATATCAAACTTCTTCAATATCTCAATAGCATATCTCCTTTGGTGCATAAGCACTCCCCTTTTTGACTTGTGGAACTCTACGCCAAGAAAGTATGTTATGATATCAAGGTCACTCATCTCAAATTCTTTCATAAGACCACTCTTGAACTTAGAGATACTTTTCTTGTTGCTTCTTGTCATCAATAAACCGTCTATGTCTAGACAAATAATGATCATCTCTTCATTTGTATCCGTGATCATAAAAACTTCATGTTCGGACACACATTTCTTGAAGTCAACCTCAATTAAAAAATCATTTATCCTATTGTTCGAAGCTCTCAGAACTGGCTTCAAACCATATAATAACTTATTCTTGGAGTCAGAATTATTCCTCCTTATATATATATATATATATATATATATATATATATATATGGGTTTGCTAATGTAGACTCACTCACTTTTTTTTATGAAGGTCTATTTTAGCAACATGCATCTTATGGTGCATTTAATTATTTTTAGTTAAAGCTGGCTAAAACACACATTCATACAAATAAGTGGGTGTATTATAGCAAGCTCCATAAGAGTTTGCTAAATAAACCCACTTGTTTTTATGAATGTGTGTTTTAGCAACATACACCTGCACTTAACCTTATTTTAATTAATACTTGCTAAAATATACCTTCATATAAACAAGTGGGTCAATGTTAACAAATTATATATATATATATATATATATATATATATATATATATATATATATATATATATATATATATATATATATATATATATATATATATATATATATATATATATATAAAAGAAAAAAGTGGATATTACCTTTAAAAACTACACTCTTCCACCGTCCGTTTTGAAGTTGGAATGAAATATTTTAATCTTTTTCGCTAAAAATAATGTATTTGAATAGTTTGTTTTTTAATGTAAGGTATATTTGAAAAATATCTTTTAATGCCCTTGCTTTTAAAAAAAATCAATGATATTGTTTATTTAATTTTGAAACGAAACCTAGTTGTTTAATGGTAAATTTGTCTCTGACTAAATTTAATAATTATTAAAGTCTCTTATATATTAAGATTTATTATATTAAATAAATCACCATTTTGATCATGTTCTTCAAAATGTGGTGTTGATAGATTGTTGAAAAGCATACTCACTTGGAGTATATATAAGAAAATTGTTTAGGTCTTTTCTTTGTTTAAAAAGGAAGTTTGTTTAGAAAAATTGTCTTTTTATGTGATAGTTAACTTTAGAGTTCTCTATATATTATTGTATGTACTCACTTAGATTCAAATTTATCAAAATTGATTCAATTATTTTACACGTGAAAGAAGTTATTTGTAATTGTTTCGACGATCTAACTTAGTTGATAACTACCGACATTCAATGGATTTGTTTATGATATGATGTGTGTTTAAAGGAGAACAAAAATAAGCTTTAAGACAACCAACAAACCACAAGAAATTTCTGATACTCAAGTATTCAAAAGCTGTTTTCCCCTATCCAAAACGCAGTTTTTTCTGATTCTGGTTCTTTGAAGGAACCTATAATACCCCTTATAAAGTTACAGAAAAAACATTTACATGACAAGTAGGCATCATCATCTGTATTCTCTGGGCAATTGGTAACCTGGCATTACTATTTTATCGGCCAACATTTTTCCAGTCTTTGGCATTACATGCCAATGCAAAGTCAAGTTAAATTCTTTACCACGCAAATTGGTTCCCTGGAACAAAAAACAGCAAAATTAAAGCTTAAAGTCTGAAGCAATTCACTTTCGACAATTTTTCTTGACAAGTTATATACCTGGTCGATGAAACGGTATTTATTTGATGTGTGAATCAAAAACTTGGCATGCTCTTTAGACGGAATGATACCATCCCACAGGGATATCTGTAAAATTGCATCTCAAGAGAGTGAGCAACATATACTCTAAGGTGACAGAAATGCAGTGTAAATGTATAGCATGCAACCACACCAAAACTATCTGAGTGACATGAAATCATGAATAGTGCTACCTCAACAATGGAAATTCAAGATTCATCAATGACCAACCCAATATTACCATAGCTTTTTGATAGGTGGTAAATGTATGTGTTTTCTAGCTTGTTTCCTATACCATCTCTTACGTGTTTTTACTGTTTAAGTTCGTTTTTATGCGTTTTTACTTTGTTTTCAGGTTTTCAGTTAATAAGAAGTTCATACAGCGAATCGGAACGATAAAGGGCCAAAGACCGCACAAAGGACCATTTTCAGTACAAAAATTCAGAGACAAACACGACCAGCCCGTGTCCCATGACACAGGCCGTGTTCTCCACAATGACCCATCACCATATGAAGCACCAGATGCTCACACGGCCAGCCCTTGAAATTAGTGTATGCAGTTCGTGCCCTAGCCATTGAAGTACTATAAATAGGTGTCTTAGGACCCTTCATTAGCATCACTTTTGACTAGAACACTTTGTACTTTGTTATTTCTTAAGTTTTTGTTATTTGCTTAGTTACTTGGTAACTCAAAACTCTTGTTCTATTTATTTCAATTGTTCTACTTTCTTCTTGCTATTATTTTGTTAATTATTCATCTATTTACTTTACGTATAATGATTTATATTATTGTTGTAGTTTATCTTACCATGAGTGAGTAAACTCATAGGGATTAGGGGGTTATGTAAGTCCATTTTAATAACCTCTACTAGTTTATGTTTTTGTAATCATGAGATTTAAAGGCAATGGTATATTTTAGAACTTGAGTTCTTATTGGACGCTTATGATTGTTGCGAACGCAAGATCAATAGAGATGTCGTTCATGTATCGAAAGATAATGAATTGACATCCAAAAGCGAGTTGCTAAACAACTGAGTCTGAGGCGCCACTGACAAGGCGACTTGATATCAATTGAGAAACAATCAAGAACACGACGTCGTGAGATAAGTCGTACACTCTTGATTGCCAATTACCCATGCCTATAAAATGTTTAGTTGCGCACACTACGAAAGTAGGTCACGCACATTAATTTCTACTTCTATAAAATTTAAGTGTTTAAATACCAAATGAAGTTGCAAGCAAACTAACCAAATCATACCTGATTCAATGAATTCTTTGGCGTGTCATACTCAGCTGCTAAAAAGACAAAAACCTGAAAGCAAAGAAAAGATGCAAAACCAAAATCAGTTTCCACTCTTCCGCATCCAGTCCTGATATTCAACTTTTCTAGAAGAGTCTATACTTTCCAGAAAGAAGACAAAATGCAATTGAAATCAATAACCTGTTTTGTGTTCCATGTGAACAGAGACTGTAAATCTGCTGAAATATTCAGTGTCACACTGATCTGCAAGAATAGTAATGCTTTCGGTTCAGATTGAAAAATGAATAAGATGACATTTGAATGAAAGATTCGGTTGTTTCTGAAATTACCTCATCATTGCGATTTGGTTGTTTTTGAAACCAATTAATATTCAACACCTAAACACACAAAAACACGGGTTGATAAAAAACAGTTGAATTGAAATTGATACAGTTGTTAAAAGACACAGATCTGTGAGAGAGAGAAGATACCTGGACTTGCGCTGAAGGAGATGGGGAATTGAGAGAGTCAGATAGAGAGGAAATCGCGCACATAAGGGCGAGAATCGTAAGCGAAAATGTTAACAAAGCATTGGCTCTGTAACCGAATGAATGCATTTTTGTTTTTGGGGTTTTGTTTCTTCTTCAATTCAATTGCGCTCTTTGTGTTTGATGAAAATCCTGAGAGAGAAAAGAAACTGTTAAAAGCGCTCTTTGTTCTTGGTTACTAAAGTCACTCAATTTTTTCCGTTAAACTACTCACTCACTGTGTTGAGCAGACAAAAGGAAATGGCTCTTGCCTTTTTACTCTCTCTCTCTCTCATTGGATTGAAACGTAGCCAGTGGGGTCGCACCCATTTTATTAGAATTTTTTTTTTTTTAAAAATACAATATTTTTTAGGGTTAAAAACGTTTTTAATCCCTAAATATATGACAATACAATTTTGGTCTCTCTAAATTTTTTTTAAATTTTTTAAAGAAATCAAAATTGCAGGGTTGCATATTTATATAGGGACCAGACATATTTAACCTTATTTTTTATTCACAAAACCAATCTCTTTAATTAAAATTCAAATAATTTTACTTTTTATATATTTTTTATAAAAAATTAATAAGATATTTTTTTTTTTGAATCAATAGGATTTGATTAATTCAAAAAACAGTGTATACACGGCGATCGCTCACGATCCAGCCAAGAACGAGTCCTATAAACAAGAAAAGCAAAAAGCAACACTTAAACCATTAAGGCTGCTATGTGTGTCCTAAACTTCTTTGTATTCCAAAATCTGTAAACTAATCTATCAATGATATCTTCCTTTTTGTTTCCGGTGTCGTTAGCAGTGCCAAACACTTTGTCATTCCTCATCTTCCAAGTAGAGTAAACCACTTCTGTAACAGCGCATTTTATAAGGTTTGCTCGCCAACTTTTCCCTTTGCAGTTTCGAATTAACCAATCAAGTTCTCTATCCCATGGCATAGGCTCATGTCTGACATCAATCCATCTTAGAATCTTCTTCCAAATAATCTTCAAACTATCGCAACAGAAGAAAAGGTGACTCAAAGTTTCCTGCTCAGAGCAGAAAGCGCAGCGATCCTCCATAATCATACCAAACTTTTTCAGCCTCTCCTTGGTAGCTAATCTGCCATTGCAAGCTAACCAGAATATGAAAGTGGCTCGAGGCCTGGCATAATTACCATACATCAGATGTCGCCATGTAGGTTTCTCAGCATTGCTCTGTAGGGCATTATAGATCTGTTTCGCCGAGAACTTACCCCCATTGCCAACATTCATGTCCAAGTAGAGTTGTCGAGAGTGGAGGAGATGTTTTATCAACCAGGATGCACTGTCTCTGACTTGGACTTGCATGAGTTCAGTACCTTTTAAATAGTATTCATGGATCCATTTGATCCATAGGGAATCAGCCTTGTGATGGAGGTTCCATAACAGACGTAACATAAGAACCTTGTTCCAGCATTCTAAATCAATGAGGTTCAAACCTCCATATTTCTTGGGCCTGCATATTCTTTCCCAAGCTATGGGAGACTTGTTAGAGATTTCCTTCCCACCCGTCCACAAGAAGCTACGGCATATGGAATTAATTTGATGAAGAACAGTTTTGGGGAGGGGCAGAATTTGCATCCAGAAGTTAACAACAGAAAAGATCACACTCTTGATTAACTGTACACGACCAGCGTATGTCAAAAGCTTAGAGCTCCAGTGTGTAACTTGCTGCACTATTTTGTCAATTAACACCAGGTAATGTTTGATAGCTAATCTCTTACTAGTTAGGGGGATACCAAGATACCTAAAAGGTAAGATCCCATCCCTAAACCCTGTGAGCCCACGAATCATATTCTTCTCACTATCAATGACACCACCAAAATAAATGAAACATTTATTCGGGTTCATACACAAGCCAGTAGATTTGGAGAAGGAATCAACCTTAGCAAGCAAAAATTCAACAGAGCATCGATCCCCTCTTGAAAACAACAACAAGTCATCTGCAAAGGTGAGGCTGATGAGCTTTAGCTTCTGACATTTAGGATGGTAATGAAAAGTGGGGCTAGTGTCCAGCTGTGAGAGCACTCGAGTGAGATACTCCATCATTAGCACAAAAAGAAGGGGGGAGATTGGATCTCCTTGTCGGATCCCTCTCTTTGCCTCCAAACTTCTAGTATAATTCCCATTAATATGGAATCTATAAGTCACTGATGTCACTGTTAGCATAATCCATTTAATGAATGTAGCAGGAAAACCAAACTCCTCAAGGATCCTTTCAAGTGCACGCCAATCCACCATGTCATATGCCTTCTGCAAGTCTATCTGCATCATGCACTTAGGGGTAGAGTACTTTCTTTCATAACCCCTAATAATCTCATAAGCTAGGAGAACATGGTCCCGTAACTGTTGTCCCTTCACAAATGCAGCCTGGTTCCTGGATACAAGAGTAGGTAAAACAGCCCCCAATCTAGCAGTTAAAATCTTGGATATAATCTTGTATATTGTGGTACAACAAGAGATTGGCCTAAAGTCTTTAGCAGCCTGCGCCATATTAGACTTAGGAATAAGAGATATCACAGAAGTATTAATTCCTTTGTGAAGCCTGCCCTGAGTAAAGAAGCTTTCCACAGCTTTATGAGTATCCCGACCAACAATTTGCCAAGTATGTTTGAAAAATTTTGCTCCAAAGCCATCAATACCAGGAGTTTTATTGTCATTTATACCTTTTAGGGCTGCTAAGATTTCTGCCTCAGAAACAGATCTAATGAGGAGATTTCTTTGTTCTAATGTCACTTGGGGGCCCTGTCTCATGGCAGCACAATTTACTTCCACAAGATTGTCAGCAGCTGAGCCCATTAGGGAAGTATAGAATCTCAGGACTTCTTCTTCAATTTCTCTTTGCTCATATACAACACTTCCATCCTCTTTAGTCAGACATCTGATAAAGTTCTGCTTTTGCCTTTGTTTAATTGATGCATAAAAGTACCTATTGTTTCCATCGCCAGCTCTAATCCAGTCTATCTTGGCCCTTTGGGTAATATCCATCTGTTCCATCGCAGCAAGCTTCATTACTAAGTCAGTGTTCTCTTTTACCTTTAGGATAAGCTCAGAGTTCATTCTGTCCAGTGATAAGGATTTCTGCGCATCAATGAGATTGTTCCTTGCTTCCTTTAGGTTATTTCTCAAGCCAGAAAGAGGTTTACCAAACTTCCTCAGGACTGGGGCCAATCTTTTCAATTTATGCCATACTACATACATTGGATTTCCAGAAATGTGCTGCTGCCAACTCTGGAGGACAGTCTGCTGATAACCCTCAAGTTGAGTAATGTTATTTCTGAACTTAAAGTGCAGGCTTCTTTTCCTATCACTACCTTGTCTACTGAGGCATAACAAGGCATGATCCGACACATGAGGCTCCTGAACAGTAAGGGTAGAATCCTGGTTAGTAGTAAGCCATTCTAAGTTGCCAAGAACATGATCAATTCGAGAGTATATCACTCCATCAGACTGCTTATTGGACCATGTGTAGTAATCTCCCACACTATCCATTGCTGCCAGCCCTGTTTTATCCATCATATCAGTCAAATCACAATACTCAGAATCAGTGACAAGTCTACCTCCTATCCTGTCCTGAGGTTTGATCACATTATTGAAATCTCCTATCAAACACCAAGGCCCCTGCTGATTAATACTAATTCTTTCAATATCCTTCCATAAACTCTTCCTCTTTTCGAGTTGATTTAGAGCATAGATGGCAGTAATCCATTGGATAAATTCTCCTCGGATATCATAAACCCCACAGTGGAGGAACTATTCAGTCATGCTCATCAGCTTGATGTCATACTTTCTATCATTCCAACTTAGCCAAATGCGCCCATTATGATGTTTACCATAGTTATCTAAGTAAGAATCATGGATCCTCAACTTATTCCTCACAGCAGTCGCTTTATTCTGTTTAACTCTAGTTTCTATGAGCACTAAGATATCAGGATTAAGATTAGTGAGACGGGAGCTAATCTCTGAAATCTTACCTGGTTTATTCAACCCCCTGACATTCCACGATATCAGCATCAACCTCCTTTAATCACCAACCCCTCATTCTCAAGAGTCAGTGGATCAAATGAGTTATCATGGCTTATCTGAGTCACCCCTTCTCTAACGATGGATTTACCCTTCCTTTGTCTTTCAATAGTAGTCCAAGCCTCTTCATCATTGGCAGTTGGTTGAGGTATCTCAGTTGTGATGACTTGAGCTTGATTCCCTTCAGTATGTTCAACCGTAGCTTCTTGTGTGTTTTTTGGTTTCCACTGTTTGACTGGCTTTTTCTGAGTGTTCTCCAGGCAGTTGTGTCCAATGCGCTGACATCTCTCACAAAATTTTGGCCGCCATTCATATTCAACCAACTGTTTGCGTAAGTTTCCTTCGGCATCCCTAATGTTGATTTCTGACACTAGTGCTTTAGTAATATCCATCTCGACAAGGATGCGGGCATACGAGACTCGCAATTTGTTAGCTGTGCACTCGTCCGTGACAACCGGCATACCCAATGCGCTACCTATCTTGCTTAAGCTTTTCTGCCCCCAAAGGTGAAGAGGGAGGTGGGGAAGCGTAACCCAGATCGGTATCGTTCGCAGCATATCTTTCTTGAGGTCAAAATTTGGCTTCCAATCAGTCAATAGCATGGGCATATTATGTATGGTATACGGCCCCTTTGTAAGAACAAGATCCTTGTCATCCAAAGAATGGAAGCGTAAGATGAAATAGCCCTCATCATTGAAGTACATATCAGGGAGCTTGGCAAAATTCCAGTTCCTAATCATGAATTGCTTTACCGTATTCATGCTCAGATCCCCTCCAATTACATACATGATGAGTGCAGAATCCCAATACCGAAGCTCTGAAGCTATATCGTCCTCTTCAATCACAACTTCAAGCTCTCCATTAACAACCAATGGAGCCACAAAATCCATCTGTAAACCATTCGACGGATTCCTATTACCGCTTATCACGTCAACCCACAATTTCTTTGGACTCCCTGGGTTTTCTCCTGGGATAATGACTTTAGGTTGTTCAACCTGAATCGGACTTGGTGTCGCCTCTTGGGAACCCTTCATGCCTTGATTGTTCTGCGCTTTGCCCCCTGAGATGTTGCTTCCTTTCTCTGTTTCAGACGGAGATGATGATGTTCCATGTTTCGCCGGCGGAAGTGAGGCCTTCTTCGGCCGCCCCCTCCCCTTGCCACTCATGATGAGGGAACCCTAGCAGAGCAAATCTAGAATACTTAATTTTTATTAATTTGTAAAAAGAATAAAAATTAATAAGATATTTATTTTTATATTATGTTTAAATTTTAAAATTTTACAATAAATTTACATACGATGAATTATCATGTTTAAAAATTATCATTTAAAAATAAAAACAATGTTAATTTTAAATACAAAAATATAATATGACACCAAATTTAAATTTGAAATAAATGAGTCAAATTCAAAAATTAAATAAAATATAAGAGAAAAGTGCAATTAAGTTTTTTTTTTATGAAATAATACTTATTATTTCCTTAACAAAATAGTAATAAGTCTGAATTTGACTTTCATAAAAAAATGAAAAACTTTCATTCAAAACATGATGATGTTAATTTATCAAGCCATAATTATTTTTTATAATTAATTAATATAAAAATAATATCTTTTAAAATTAAAATTAACCAGTTAGACTTCACTTAAGTTCATTTTGAAAGCAAGAAAATTTAAATACTTTTATAATTATATTTTGTTTAAAAGTGTTTAAAAAATTTAATGAATCAAACTAGACGTCCACCCGTGCGATGCACGAATAAATTTTATTTAATTATTATTTTTAATTGTAAGAAACAATTTTAAATATATTATTATAAATACTTTTTATATTAATTAAGCTTATTTGAGATGAGATGAATAATATATCTATTAATTCTTGAAATTAAAATTTTATAACTTTAAACTGTAAAAAAAATAAGAATAATAAAAGCATATTAAACTTCTAAACCCTCTCTAAGAAATTAACTGTTTCAACAACATATTTAAAAAAAAAAAAAACATTTTATGATGCTTTAAAATCTATACCTAAAAGAAATAATTAAAATTAAGAATAATAGAATTAATTTATAACTAACTTATCATCGTAATTAAATTTTTACATCTTGAAATCAAACAAAAATAAAATTGAAACATATTTTTTTTATAAAAGTTAAAACGGTAATATAATTGAAAATAAAAAATTTATTTAAAAACTAAACAATATGTTAAATATATTTTGTGATGTCAAACTATATACCTTTAAATAAATAATATCTTTTAAAAAAAATGTATTTTCAGAGTATATATATATATTTAATTATAAAAAGTTTGGTTTGTAAAAATATTTAAATTAATTTTATTATTTAAACAGAAAATAAATAGTAGAATAGATAAAAGAAAGAACGAAGAAGAAATAGACAAAAAGAAACACGGCATAAAGAAATTAAATCAATAAAAAATAAAGAGACAAAGAAAAAAGAGCATGCACTGTAGATTTATACAGGTCCGGTCTAATCATTTGACCAACTATTGTCCCCAAGAGTTTCATCTTGAGAGTTCCACCAAAAATGCGAGTTTTTCACAGTTATGTCCACGAACTTTTTTAAAATCAAACGAAAATTTTAACTAGTTAATCTCCCAAATCAAACAAGAGATTTGAACAGGTCAATCTTCAAACCAAAGAAGATATCTTAACAGACTAATGTCTAAATCAAACAAAAGATTTTAACTAGTTAATCTCACGAATCAAAGAGAGATTTTAACTGGTTAATCTCCATACCAAATAAGGAATTTTAACATGCTAATCTCTAAGTCAAATAAGAGATTTTAACAGACTAATCTCCAAAGCAAACAAGATATTTTAACAGGTTAATCTTCAAATTAAACAGTGCTTTTCATCGACTGAGCTCAAAAATTAAATAGAGATTTTAACTAGTTAATCTCAAGAACCAAATAGTAATTTTTCTCGAATATATTATACAAGAGACAACACCCTCTTGAATAAAGTACAAGATGAGCATAGTACCAGTAAACAAAAATCTCACATATATTTTTTACTCTCTCAGTATTAAGACAACTTCAATGAGAAAACAAAAAATAAAGAAGAAGAGAGTAGAAAGTAAGAAAAAATGATTTCAAATTTGAATTCTGATGTGTAATGAAATGAATAGAAGTTCTCTATTTATAAGAAACAAATTTTCTCAAAAAAGAAATGTTTCATGTGAAATTTTAATATTCTAATCGATTAACTCTAGTTGTTAATCGATTTGACAAGCCAAATTTAGAAGGTTTTTGAATTATATCGTCATTAATCAACTAAAGGCTTCCTTAAATCGATTTGGAGAAATTAAAATTGAGTTAATCGATTAGACCTAATATGCAAATCAATTAATTGATTTAATAAGTGAATAATCAATTAAGAATCTGTATAAAAAGTTTTCTGGTGTTTTTCTATCAAATAAGAGAGGCTTCAAAATATATTTAAGTGTGAGTGTGAGCTGCCTTAGTATCTCGAGAGTCACTCTTATATTTTTTATATTAAATTGATCCCCCAGACATGCGATAAGCGCGTGAATAAGCAAGCTTTCACACTTTTTATCTTTCATAATTTTGAAGCTTCAAATTTCCTTACTTGATTCAGCGTTTCATTTGGAAGTTTACTCTTCTAATTAATAAGGCTTGAGATAAATTCTTTCATCATACGCCATCATTGGAGGTTGATAGGCCACAAGTATACGACTATTTTAAAGTAATAGAAAGAGTTACCTTCCTCAGAGACCAATGATCTAGTATTGCTCTCTATCATTTCTATGTGTATGTAAGGCTATGTGAAAAGTCTGTTTGTTTGTGGGAAAATATTAAATATTTGATTTCCTTAATATTAAAAACAATAGTCTAAGACAATTATTCTTGTCCTCCAATTTCACTCATGAAAATTGCCATATCGATTATAATGAGAATTATTCTTCTATTTTTGTTGTTGTAAAAAATACTAAAATTAGTGGTGACGTCCACTTTCGTCGGCACGTCACTAGACTCTAAACTCACAAACCGTATACTTTTGCATCACAAGATGTAACTTTAGAGACCTTTTACAAAATAAAAGTAATCTCTCGATTCGACATTTTCACAATCTTAAAATCAATCGTTCGAATTTTTAAGTCGGATATCATTTACGCCCTTTCTACACATAAGCGGTATCTCTACATTTCTAGTTTCTTAGTGAACGTCTTTCCTTTCAATAATAGAATTACAAAACAAATATATCATTCTTTTTACAATTAATATTCATACAATTTGCATGAGGTCTGTCAGTAATACGGTCTTCATGCCTTGTGTAACGTCCGTTAATTTTTATTTGATTATTTAATTATTTTGTTGTGAATTATTTGGTAGAATTGTGGTTTATTTGTGAAATTGTGTTAATTGGAGGTGTGTGTGTGTTTAAAAGTGTAAAAACCTGAGGGTGTGGCTAGACATTAAAGGTTATGATATTTTATTAGAATTTAAATAGTAATAATAATAATAGAATAAATAATTATATAAATAATTGGGCCTATGTTGTGTTAGCATAAGGAATATGGGGGTGTTGTTCTTAAGCCCACTAGTGAAATAGAAATTAGTAAAGGGTTAACTAAAAATAAGAGAGAAAAATAGAATTGGAAAGAAAAGTTACAGAACGTGAAAACAGAAGTTATCATAGAAGAGGAGAAGGGGCACAAAGAAGCTAGAGCAAGAATCCATTGGAAGAGTAGGGAATCACCAATTCAAGGTAAGGATGGGGTTCTAACTTTATAAGGTTGGGTATGATGATTAGTAGATAAGAATGAGAATTTGGTTCCATGTTGATATTATTAGATTTTGAATGGGGATTTCATAGAATTGATTATTGATGCATGTTTGATGACAATTTCTTGTTTCTATGCAAGGTTGTCAAACTCGCGAGTCTACTCAAACTCGTAAAGGGACCGTAGACTCGACTCGTAGACTCGACTCGCAAACTCGTACGAGTCTATGAAAAATTAAAAATGACTTTCGAAAACCTGCAAGTGACGCATACATGAAACACAAATATATTTTAATTATTATAAATTCCTCATATATGACACTAATATATATAATAGAACACCGATTTCTTAAATTTTAAATATATAACATCAAATTTTAAATTCATATTCCATAGCAAATTTCTTAACAAAAAACTTGATAATAAAACAAACAAAACAACAAAGTATGCAGTTAAAAACTTAAAGTATTAATTTCTTCTTAATTGGCTACTACATAAAATAAAATAAAAAATCATAAAACATGTATGCGAATGGCTTCAAACATCCAAAGCTCCAATAAAATCATCACCACCAATATCAATGCGTATCACAACAACCACAATGATTACAATCACAATATTCGCAACCTTATCTGCGACCGCAATTCAAAATTATGGCTCTGTTCAAATTGTTCTAGCCTTATGTCAAAACTTATTCTACATTGAGGAGCTTTTATGTGTATATCATCAAAGTCACCCACTCATCCTAGATTCTTACAACACTTGGTACCTAGGTTCCTTATAATTATTATCAATAATTAATTAGTAAAAATTATAGCAAGTTTTAATTTTTTCAAAACTATGAGCAATGCATTTCATCATAACTCGTAAATCACAATTATGTCAAAACTATAGCAATATTTTATTTCAAAACATTCAAAAACGTTGTTTTTTTCTTCATAAATCATAAATTTTATAAACTATTTGGTCACATCAAATTGATATATGGGGATTGGAATCAGTGGACCTGATTAAACAATGGCACATCACCTTTACACAAGAGAACATATGACAGAAACATATAAGTGAAACAAACAAGAAAATACTTACACAACGAAAGATTGATTTACGATAATGAACAGGAACAAAGCAAGAGACTAAACAAATGCACGTCGTCGGTGAAAGGAGAAAGAAACTTTGCTGAAATTAGAGAGTCGGAGAGAGACTTTCTAATTCTTGTACAAGCAAAAATAATAAGTTTTTTATTTCAATAATATAAATCTTTTGGGGGAAATTTGGGCCTTTTTTGGGTTTACTTGAAAATAAACAAAATACAAGAAAAATGTATAGACTCGTAAACTCACCATAGAATCGCGAGTCTATACGAGTTTATGCGAGTCTACCGAAGTCTACTCGAGTCTATCAAAAAATGATTCTATGTGCGAGTCTACTCGTTTTTGCTTCCTAGACTCGTAAACTCGTACGAGTTTACGAGTCTACCCGCGAGTTTGACAACCATGTTTCTATGTGTTGTATATATGTTGTATTGCTTCTAATTCATGAAATTTTGTCTTGTTGGTTTTTATAAAATTTCGTGTTTTGACAGTAAATTCAGCATCCAAAGTGACGTCATTGAATTGTGTTTTTATGATCCCGATAGATGCTATATGAATATATGAACATGAATATAGGATTCTTCCGTGAAACCGAACTGTCTAGGCTGGGTTTTTGGAAGGAAAAGTGGTTGGGACAGTAATGAACCTGTAGCCGATTTTTTCTACATAATCGCTAGTTCGCTTAACGAGCACAGGAATAAATGTTTTTTATATTTTAACAAACCGAATTGGGTCGTGGACAATAGTGATTTATCATGAGTTTTAGTGAATTTTCAAAATTTACTGGAGTAGTTTCGATGGTCTTTGAGTCGATTATTGATGAAAATCGAATAGTTGAGTTTTTTATGTTTATGCATTGGAATGGATGATTGTTTGAGAAAGATATCTTGAACCTTGTTGCTGACTGCTGTTAATAATTGTATGATGTGGATGTATGAGGACGAAGAGGTGATGACCCATGTTGGCGTTTGTAGAAGGCTTATGCCTTGTGGTTGCATAATTGTATTGTTGCATGTCGATGTCGCATACATTGCATTGTTGGAGGCTTATGCTCTGTTGTTGGCCTGGATTGGCGAATCGTTGAAGGCTTATGCCTTGTTGTTGCCTCTATTTATTGGCATTATGTTGAGGGCTTATGCCCTGTTGGTACCACATGCATTTTAGTCGGTGTTGGTCTCATTGCATTTATAACCAATGATGTGATGATGAGTTGTTTGTTGTTGAATACTTGTATATTACTTATTGATGGATGGATGGATGATGATGATTTTGTAAAGTGGCGAAATGTGTATGAATTTATTCTTCTATATTTATTATATCATACGCTTCTTTATATTATTATGATATCTCACCCCTTTTGTTTGAATGTTACCCTTATGTTTGTAACATGCAGGTGATCAGGAGTGAAGGATGTTTACCTTCAGTTAGTTCGAGTCGGTGTCGTTGCTCTGATACGTAATACTAGAGGGGACGAACGCTTATTTGTTTTCTTTGTTGGATTTTGAATAGCTGTTGAGGCCTTCTCAAATATTGATGTTGGAAATTGTTGACTTAAGTTGTCATGTTGGTTTTTAATTGAATTATGAACATTTTTCGTTGTGTAATAAAAGATGTTTTGAAGATTATGTTGTTTTGATCAGTTCTTCTGACTTAAATGTGTTATGTATCTATTAATAATTGCAAGCAAATGTTTATGTCTTGGAAGAATGTGACATCATAATTTTGTGATGAATATTTTAAATTAAATTTGTACTTTGATTTTATTATTATTCGTCGGGGTGGTGTTACACCTTGAACTCTAATTGATTTACTAAAACATGATTAACAATGAAACAACATAAATTTACAATGCATTCATCATAAAAACAGTAAAATAAAATACTGAATTGCAATAATTAACTTTGAAATTAAGAATGCCCCGAAGGGAGACTTTTGATCCAAGAATACAGCAACAAGAATACAATGCAATAGAGAAAATGTCAACATAAGATAAAATGAAAGCTTGGAACTTGCATAAACTTCAACAAAATTTTAGAATAATTTTTCATACAGAATAAAGCTTGGACCACTTCTTGTATGTTATAGTGATGTTTTTATATATATTTTTGCACTCAAATGGCAGTTGAAACACTTAAAGTCATGCAAAATCGCAAGAGAAAACTGTTGGAAAATTATAGAATATGGAGGTCTGGGCGTCATGACGGGCATTATTCCTGATGACGTCTCGCCCGTCATGGTTTGAAAATTTGAATTCTAAGTTGCTGACGGGCATCATGGAAGATGACGGCTTCCTGTATGGCTTCAGGCGTGGTGACTCCTTGATCCTTTTGGGACCATGACAGGTGTTATGGGTGATGACGCCCCGTCTGTCATGGATGATAATTTCCTGGTTCTCTTTTGCTTCTTCTTCTCATTCTTCCAAAGTCAACGCCAGCCGCTTTATATATGTAACCAAATGAAAAATGTCCATTATCTGCAATAAAATGCGGAAAAAAATGAAAACATGGAGATAAAGCTAAATAAAAACGATAAAACACTTGTGTTCAAACTTCCCCATACTAGAATTGTTGCTTGTCCTCTAGTAACATCGCTTGCCTTAAAAAAATTTAGATGCCGCAACACAACAGATAAGAAGCTCGTGAAAATGTTATCGCTGATATTCATACATGAATCCAAGTTTGAACTGGATAAAGGTTAATTCCCTCGGTACTCAATTTAACACCAACGACATTGTAAGAACACGAACTGTAAAATGATTAGGCATACAAGTGTCCAAGAACTATGTCTTCTTTCACTATGATGTGGCATTTTTTCCAATTCAGTTCTACATTAGCCTTGGCACACCTTACTAAGAATCTATCTCTCTCTCTCTCTCTCTCTCTAAATTTTCTAAATAACTCTCAAAACTCAAACCATAGACGGAGAAGTCATCCATGAATACCTCCACGATATCCTCTAGGAATTCGGAAAAGATCGTCATCATGTAACTTTGAAAAGTAGCAGGTGCATTACATAACCCAAAGGGCATTCACCTATAAGCAAACATTACACAAAGGCAAGTGAAGGTCGTCTTTTCTTGGCCACTTGGATGAATAGGAATTTGGAAAAATCCCGAGTATCCATCTAAGTAACAAAAGTGGGAATGTTTTGCCAAGCCCTCTAACATTTGGTCAATGAACAGGAGCGAGAAGTGATCCTTCCTTGTGGCTTTGTTCAACTTTCTATAGTCTATACACATGCACCACCTTGTTATTGTTCTTGTAGAAATAGAATCACCTTTCTCGTTCTTTAACACAAACATCCATCCTTTCTTGGGCACTACTTCTAGTGGGTTAACCCACTTGCTATCAGAGATTGGGTATATTAACCCAACATATACTAGTTTCAATACCTCCTTCTTAACCACCTCACTCTTGTTAGGGTTCAAACTCCTCTGATGCTCTCTTGAGCGCTTGTAATCCTCTTATATAAGAATTATGTGCTTACACACAGAAAGGCTTATCGCGTCAGGGTATCTTTTCAAGACAATCACTAGTTGCTCGATTTCAGTCTTTCCTAGTTTGGCAAGAACTCGTATCTAAGAGTATGAGAGTGGTTTCAATTCTATCTTTGACCTTTCCTTGCTTTTAGTGGGTGTTGTGAGTAATTTGAAACATTGGCCTTGAATGCCTGGATTTTTATCCAACGCATATTCATTGGACTTTGCTTCGTTATTCTTATGGATGGTTCTTCCAAGCCTTTACCCCATCGGCTAGAAGTGGTTTTGATGATTACTACTTGACATACTCATATATGATATCAAGTAGACAACAGGAATCGCCAATGGACGAGTTCTTCATGAATTTGGACATGATGAATTCGATTTCTCGTCTCCTACCTCGGAAGTAAGTTTTCATTTCTTAACATCAATTATGGCCCTAATAGAGGAAAAAAAGGGTCTTCCTTAGAGGATCAAATATGAGCATCTTCATCTATATCCATGACTACGAAGTCAGTGAGGAAGTTGGTTTTCCTTTCTTAACATCAACTAGTAACTAACCCGTGCGTTTGCACGGGTTCTGGTACGTGACGCGCATTTGTTTTAAGTCCCCACTTGATATTATAATATATTTATATAAAAATTAGTAAAACAAAAAAATTGATAGTATAAGTAAAAAAACAGTTAGACTGGATATTTTTTAAAAGTAAATATCGAGTAAAAGAAATCACTGTCCCAAAGAGGATACTTGCATACCAGATATTATGGGGGAGTTGTAAACATATATATATATATATATATATATATATATATATATATATATATATATATATATATATATATATAAGTATTTAAAATAAATATAACTTGTGATAACAATGTGAGGGTTACCCAAAAAAATAATAAATCCGTGCGTTCGCACGGGTTCTGGTACGGGACGCACATTTGTTTCAGATGTATATTTTTAATAGAAAAATGTCTGGTACCCGTGAAAAAATAATAATTGAATGTATAGAAATATGTCTGGTACCCGTGAAAAAATAATAATTGAATGTATAGAAAAGTGTCTGGTACCCGTGAAAAAATAATAATTGAATGTATAGAAAAATTTCTGGTACCCGTAAAAAAAATTAATTGAATGTATAGAAAAATGTCTGGTATCCGTAAAAACATTTAGATGAATAAAAATTTTTAATATAAAAAAATGTGAATAATAGAAGATAAAAAAATACAATAAAAAATAAAAGCTAAAAAAATTATGATGGAATGTCATGACATCAACTCATGACAAATTATTTTGATCAGTAAATTCATGTCTCGTTATTAATCAATATTTAAATCAATAACTTCATGTCCCGTTAATAATCAATATAATACGAATGTATATAAAAAAGAAAAACAAAATTATTTAACCGAAAGAGTTTATTGAAAAATAATATTTTAATTTATATATAGATTAAAAAAAACGGTTCCCATTTATTAAAAAAAATTAAAATTTAGTCATTTATTTAACACGCTATTAATAATATAATCCCTCTATCTCAAAATAATTATCTATTTATATTAATAATAATAAATAAATAGTATTTGGTGTCATGACTCTTTTGCCTCAATTGATTTTATCCCTTTAAAAAAATATCACTTATTAATTTAAAAATAAAATTTCATTAATACTTTGACTAACAATCATAATAAAATTGTTATTTTGTTAATTTAAACCGATACAATATAAAGAAAGAATATGAGATTAGTGTATGTTCTTAAAAAAAATTAAAAAAATAAAGAAGAAAGACGTAAAATATGCATCTCTGTGTTTATTTTTTTATATATAGATGTCTTTTTATTTAAAAATTTGGAAAAAAGAATTAGTTTTTATAAAGATTTAAAAATACTAAGTGCTAATTTAATATAATAATATTTTATTTTTTTATATAGCTGTCTTTTGTCTCAACTATGAATTTCATATAAATAATTTATAAAAAATTATTTTAAATAGTATAATGAAAATATGTTAAGTCATATAAGAAAAAGTCAAATATAATATTTTAAAAAATCATATAAACTCATTGTATTGTTATAATACTTGCAAGATTAAATCAATTAAACTCATTTGTTCTTGCTACATGGGTTGCACGTTTAAATAAATTAAACCCATAAAAATAGGGATAGACATATTTTTTTGAACACATCATATAGAAAAAATAATAATAATAATGTGCACATTTAGACTCATAAGAGAGTTGAACAGTAGACTAAAAGTAATTTAAGAATGATGTATTTGGATAAATATGTTAGTGTTACAGCTACATCAATTTTTTTATTTTGAGACAAACTTAAGTAAACCATATTCAAAGAACACCAAATATATGAGTATTTTATTATAACTATAAAGTAAACCATATTCATAAAACTCTTTCTCATGCTTTTTCTTAAGTCTGAAATTATTATTTGTCGTTAAAGTTATTTAACCGGTGGTAACATGTACACGAAAGTTAATTTAAAAAACAAATTAAAAACTATATTAAATGCAAGTTAAAGTCATTTATAGTGATTATAATAAAAAAATTACTGCTTTACAAATTTTTCCAGTGACATCATGCATGCATTCTTGTCATTCTCATCCAATTCATATGTCTTGGCAATCTTTTCCCAAACCTTCTCCACATATCTCTCAAATGTCTTAGGATAGGCATCCCTGTTTTTTCCCCTTGCCAATTCATCTAAGGATAAATCATCTTTCTCAAATAAATGATGTTCTCTATAGCCTTCAAGAATCTCAGTAAAGCGTGTATATAACGTTCGCGAGCAAAGCCTGAGTTCCTCTCTTATTTCCATGACTCTTTCCTTTTCAACTGACAATTCCATGTATTTCTGCTTAACAAATTCCTCCATTGTAATGACGCTTTTCTTTTTATCTTGCTCAACCATTTGGTTTATCCCTGCAATACCTTTCCATGCCTCATTCCCCATATATTTCTTGTATGCACATATCTCTAATAAATACTGCTCTTGAGGATCCCTAAGGAACCGTTTCATTAATTCCAAGATTTGCTTCCATCCAGTACTGGGATTGAAGCATTTCATTAGACTTTTAACTTGGTTATCAAGAAAAACAATTTTAAGATCTGGATAAGAAACCAATTTCATTCTCTTACTATTGCCAAAAAGCAAAATTTCACCTAAACCATAGGTATCATACTCAAGTGAATCCATTACTAAACTATGCAACTGAATTGCCACCTGCAAAACTGCAGTATTAGTTGGAGCACAAGTCAATGTTCTGGTTTTCAATTTGAGCAGAGCAAATAATAAGCAAGCACCCATTTTCGTTTTCCCGGTTCCCGGTGGTCCCCATATAATTTTGACATCAGAATGATGACAATTTGTCATATCAACACTGCTCAAAACAGCATCTTGTTGAGATTCATTACGATTTTGAGAACTTATTGTCACGTCTTCCTTG
The DNA here is from genome assembly GCF_029867415.1 of Vicia villosa. Lineage (NCBI taxonomy): Eukaryota > Viridiplantae > Streptophyta > Magnoliopsida > Fabales > Fabaceae > Vicia > Vicia villosa. Next base: position 153,861,129 of record NC_081185.1, read on the forward strand.
ATGAATGGAGCATGACTATCTGCTTCTGATAGACATTTTTAACAGTTCTGTCTACTCTGAAATACAAAGCAAGCAAGCATTTAACAGGTTACATTCATACTCTTATTTTGAATTCAAAAGTCAAAGTGGAATTGACCAAGTGTGAAGAATGCACTGCACAGAAAGATATTACACAGAGAAACTCATTCATGATAAACAGTAGTGGTTCTTACATTTAGATCAGGCTGCAATATTTTTTCAATAATGCTTCCATGCATCTCAGAGTTCAAGGCTTTCCAAATCCGAACATTTGTCGTCATGTTCATAAAGTAAACTGCTTACAACTTCTGCGTTTCATTATCCCTCGTGTCAGATTCAAAATCTGTGTTAATGCATTTGGATGAAATAACAAAGATTTCCTCGTCAGATTCCAATTTTGGACCAAGAACAAAAGCAATATGATATGGACTCTTAGGTGTGTTCAACTAAAAGTCATCTATGGATGACCAAAATTCTCTTGCACACTTGTCACACTACAATTAAAGTAAACACCTAGGCTTAGATGATTGAAACACTACAACTATATATCTAGATGCATGACTGAAATTTCATGTAGAAACCATGCCACCTACTAATTTAGTTTAACACTACAAAGAAATGCTGTTACCCGTGTTTCATGATGCATAAAACTTCAGCGCCATTTTTAAAATAAGTGCTGCAAGATCCCCAACTAAACCGGACCAATGTTGAAAAACTGAAGAGAGAATGTTTGTGATTTTCTAGCCAAGACTTGGTCGCGAGATCTACATAAACAAAAAACAAAACATATATGTATTCAATATAATGTAAATCAAACTAATAGATATCATATGCGATGGACTTATAACATTCTCACCCCCAAATATCCCGATCCAAAGTTCCTCTGCATGTTATCGGTAGTTTCATCGAGCACCCAATCTCTTACGGCTCGGTCCCTCGTAACCTGAAAGGTTGGATTAAAAGTTGTAAGTGAAGGATAGAAAAACACTTAGAAAGGGGGGGTTTGAATAAGTGTAGCTTTAAAAACTTGACAGATAAAAATAAATTGCACAGTTATTTTTATCCTGGTTCATTGTTAACTAAACTACTCCAGTCCACCCCCGCAGAGATGATTTACCTCAACTGAGGATTTAATCCACTAATCGCACGGATTACAATGGTTCTCCACTTAGTCAGCAACTAAGTCTTCCAGAGTCTTCTGATCACACACTGATCACTCCAGGAACAACTGCTTAGATACCCTCTAAGACTTTTCTAGAGTATACTGATCCACACGATCACTCTAGTTACAACCTGCTTAGATAACCTCTAAGACTTCCTAGAGTATTCTGATCCACACGATCACTCTAGTTCCTTACAACTTAATGTAATCAATTCTAAGAGTATTACAATTGCTTCTTAAAAGCTATAATCACAAACTGTGATATTTCTCTTAACGTTTAAGCTTAATCTCACTAATATATTACAACAGCAATGTAGTGAGCTTTGATGAAGATGAAGATTCTGAGCTTTGATTTTGAACAGAGTTTCAGCAAGTTAATAGGCGTTGTTTTGTTCAGGATCGTTAAAATCATTTACCTTGCTTCACATCAGAACTTCATATTTATAGGCGTTGGAGAAGATGACCGTTGAGTGCATTTAATGCTTTGCGTGTTCCGTACAGCATCGCATTTAATGTTATACGCTTTTGTCAACTACCTCGAGCCTTGTTCACGCTGTGTCTACTGACGTAGCCTTTAATAGCTTTTAACGTTCCTTTTGTCAGTCAGCGTAGCTTGCCACTTGTACTTCCTTCTGATCTGATGTTTGTGAATACAACGTTTGAATATCATCAGAGTCAAACAGCTTGGTGCATAGCATCTTCTGATCTTCTGACCTTGAAGTGCTTCTGAGCGTGATACCATCAGAACTTCAGTGCTTCTGTTCTCTTGTTCTTCTGATGCTTCCATAGACCCATGTTCTGATTCTGCTTCGACCATCTTCTGATGTCTTGTCAGACCATGTTCTGATGTTGCATGCTGAACCCTTTGAGACAAAGCTTCTGAGCGCTGAATTATGCGTACTCTTTATATATATTTCCTGAAAAGGAAATTGCATTGGATTAGAGTACCATATAATCTTAAGCAAAATTCATATTATTGTTATCATCAAAACTAAGATAATTGATCAGAACAAATCTTGTTCTAACAATCTCCCCCTTTTTGATGATGACAAAAACATATATAAATGATATGAATTTGCGATCAGAAAGAACAGACGGCAAAAGACAAATTACACAGCTATAGCATAAGCATATGAATATGTCTCCCCCTGAGATAAATAATCTCCCCCTGAAATAAATACTCGAAGAACTTTAATAAAAGACTTCCCTGATTATTTCGGTAGAGACGATCATATAAGCTTCTGTCTTTAGAGAATTCATAGCTTCTGACTTCTGCTTCCATTGGACAGCTTCAGAACTAGAATTTCTTTAGATCCCTAGAACACTCACAGCTTCTGATTCCTGCTTCCATCTAGGACAGCTTCAGAACTTGAATTTCTTTGATCTTCTGAACATTCACAGCTTCTGACTTCTGCTTCCATCTAGGACAGCTTCAGAACTTGAATTTCTGGATCTTTAGAACCTTCACAGCTTCTGATTTCTGCTTCCCTCGGATAGCTTCAGAGCTTTGAATTTCTACCAACATCACTTCATGCTAGATTTGTATCAGAACATTGTTGAATGTACCAGAGCATCATCTGAGCATCTCTACATCCTGAAATATTACAGAACAAAGACTAAACGACAAAAGTCAGCATGAACGAGTCAGAACATAAAATGTATATTAGAACACATGATATGTATCAGAGCCATATAGGCTAAAATAATGTATCAGAGCAAATAGAATTTTGTCAGATCAAATAGACAAATATGGATCAAATTCTATTATCAGTGCTTCTGATCTCTGAAGCTTGACAGCACTCAGCTTGCTTCAGTTTCCATGGTTTAGCTTCTTGTGTTTGCTTTGAAGATTCTCTTCACTTCTTTATACCTGCAAAACACTTAAACCATATAGAACTTGCAGTTCTTGTTAGTAAATGTGTGGGTGCTTTACCTAGCAACTGATAGATTAATCAAATCATTTATCATTTATCTTCTCCCCCTTTTTGTCATAACATCAAAAAGAATATTTCAAAAGATTCAGATGAATAAAACGACAAATAAAATCACTGGAATGTAAAACAGGAAAGTTTTCATTGATAATCAAAACAGATTACAAGAGAGGAATGCAGGAAAACAGATGCAACAAGGAAAGAAAAACTACAAAGACCAAAGGACTAAGATCCTAGCCTACGCAAAATCCGCGCCAGAACATCATGAATCCCGTCAGTGCTTGTAGCTTGCCTTGCCATGAAGGAGCGAAACTCAGCATTGGCTACTTCTTGCGCGTCCAAACGAGAAGCCAGCATAGCTTGATTCTGATGAAGAGCTTCCAAGGTCTCCATCAGAGCTGAGGTTTCACCAGAAGAGGAGGCACCAGTATTTCTGCCAAGAGGGACAGCAATCTCAGCAGGGTGATCTTCTGGGAGATCTTCAGCTTGTGCATCTTCCATTTCCTCATCTGAGTCTGACTCAGAAGTAGCCTTAGCATATTCTGGTTCAGGCAGCTCAGAAGTTCCATCTTCCAACGCTTGAAGAATAGCTGCTAGGTTTGTTGGAGGAGTAGGACCAGCAACTTCAGCAGGATAAACCACTACTGGAAAGACCATGTGAGGTGCTTTTTCAGAAGGGTTCATTCTGAACCAGTTGAACAGCCACTGAAAATCTCCAGTCAGCACAGGAAACCATGGTCTCCACACCACGATGTCTCTGCAGAGATTTTCTTCTTCCAACTCATCTGCTGGTATCTTCCCTTCAAGAACACTTCTGTTCCTGATGAGATGGTGATGGCTGCTTTCACCAACTTCCAACCGAAGACCACGAACACCAGGAGCTTCAGACATAATCCTTCTCTGAGTGTCTGTAGCCTTAGCCAGAAAATCCTGACGAAAGGTATTCCAAAGATTGCTTGTAGCATACTCATCCAGATGGTTAAGGTGAGCAGCACCTAGAATCTCCAACCAGCCATTTACATCAGAATGTAAAAGCTCCAGATATGATTGAGTGGTAGGGGTTGGAGGGTTGACAGTGAACCTGGAGTCGGGAAGAACAACACTATAGGGATTAGGTGTTCTGGTGGGAAAAGGGTGTGAGAGAGATGAGGAAATATCTGATGGAAAGGTTGAAGGAGAGGAGATAACAGATGGTGAAGAAGGTGGTTCCGAGAGGATGAATGAGGAGGAAGAGGTGGTGGAGGTCTTTGAAGAGGGAGGTGATTGAGGGGTACCGTCAAGGGGTTGATACACTTTGAGAGGGTCATAGGTGATCCTTACTCTTTTTGGTTTGGTTTCTGGTTCAGCAGTTGCCTTTCTCTTTTGTTTCCGATCATTATCTTGATTCCTAGAGCTTGACGATGGATTCATGATGAATTTGCAGATATTGGAAACTGCTAGGGTTTATGATATGAATGCAAAGAGAGAGAACGAAAAAGAAACTGAATGCAACGTGAGAGAAATATAAGAGGGAAAAAGAAACGTTTGAAGAATATAAAAAGAAAACTGAAAGAGAGTAAATGATGAAAAGCATTTAATGTTACGTGACGTGAGGAGAGATAATAATGACAAAAGACGTGATTTGCACAGTTACCTAAGTAGACGTGCCCTCAACTGCACGCACGCTTGTCCAGGAATAGTGAACACGTGTTTACCATCTGGATAGCCAGTTACAGCTGTTTTGCTTTTATAGAGATTCTGAATCAACTTAGACAATGAAACGTTAGTAATAACTGAATCACAATTTCTAATTGATTTCTATCAGAACTTCTTATAAAAAATTTCATTTCAGAAGATACTCATACATAAGAACTTCTCATCTTCTCATTATGAGTTTGTTTCTGAAGACCCATTTTTGTACTGATTATATTGAATCCATCTGGTCTAGGAACAAGATCCCAAACATCATTCCTTGTAAACTGATTCAGTTCTTCTTGCATAGCAATTATCCAGTCTGGATCTTCTAGAGCATGATCAACAGAAGTTGGCTCGATCAAAGATACAAGACCTAATTGACAGTCTGCATTGTTCTTAAGGAATGCTCTTGTTCTGATTGGATCATCCTTCTTTCCAAGAATGACATCTTCTGAATGACCAGAGATGAGTCTGGATGATCTTCTGACAGATGGTTCTTCAGAAATGCTTAGATTCTCCAGAGAAGCTGATACTTGATCTTCCGATTCTTTGCTTCTGAGAAGCTCTGCTTCTGATGCGTTGCTTCTTGGCTCAACAACTTCTGATATATCAATATCCCAATCTGCAAAATTATCGAACTGCTTTGGTTTTTCAGAACCAAGCTTATCATCAAACCTGATATTGATTGATTCTTCTACAATCAATGTTTCAGTATTGTATACTCTGTAGCCTTTTGAGCGTTCAGAATATCCAAGAAGGAAACATTTTTGTGCTTTGGAATCAAACTTACCAAGATGATCTTTAGTGTTCAGAATAAAGCATACACATCCAAAAGGATGGAAATATGAAATGTTGGGCTTTCTATTCTTCCACAATTCATAAGGAGTCTTATTTAGAATAGGTCTGATAGAGATTCTATTCTGAATATAGCATGCAGTGTTTATTGCTTCTGCCCAGAAATGCTTAGCCATATTGGTTTCATTGATCATGGTTCTGGCCATTTCTTGCAGAGTCCTATTCTTTCGTTCTACAACCCCATTTTGCTGTGGAGTTCTAGGACAAGAGAAATCATGGGCAATACCATTTTCTTTGAAGAATTCTTCAAAGGATCTGTTCTCAAATTCACCACCATGATCACTTCTGACCTTTATGATTTTACACTCTTTTTCAGATTGAATCTGAATGCAGAAATCAAAGAACACTGAATGAGTCTCATCCTTGTGTTTCAAGAATTTTACCCATGTCCAGCGGCTATAATCATCTACGATGACTAATCCATATTTCTTCCCTCTGACAGATGCTGTTTTGACTGGGCCAAACAGATCAATGTGCAAGAGTTCTAATGGCCTTGAGGTAGAAACAACATTCTTGGACTTGAATGCAGGTTTGGAGAACTTGCCCTTCTGACATGCTTCACAAAGAGCATCTGATTTGAATTTCAGATTAGGGAGTCCTCTGACAAGATTCAGTTTGTTAATCTGAGAGATCTTTCTCAAACTAGCATGACCTAATCTTCTATGTCAGACCCACTGCTCTTCAGAAACAGACATAAGACAAGTCACCTTCTGACTCATAAGATCTTGCAGATCTGTCTTATAAATGTTGTTCTTCCTCTTGCCTGTAAATAGGATTGAGCCATCCTTCTGATTTACAGCCTTGCAAGACTCTTGATTAAAGATTATATCATAACCATTGTCACTCAATTGACTGATAGATAAGAGGTTATGTGTTAATCCTTCTACAAGAAGTACATTAGAAATGGAAGGAGAGTTACCAGACTTTATAGTTCCAGAGCCAATTATCTTGCCCTTCTGATCTCCTCCAAACTTGACTTCTCCTCCGGACTTAAGCACCAGGTCTTGGAACATAGACCTTCTTCCTGTCATGTGTCGTGAGCATCCAGAGTCCAGGTACCATGACATGTTGTGCTTTGTCCTTTTTGCAGTCAAGGATATCTGCAATAGGAATAATCTTATCCTTAGGTACCCACATCTTTTTGGGTCCTTTCTTGTTAGATTTTCTCAAGTTCTGATTGAACTTGGGTTTAACATTGTAAACAATAGGAGGAACAGCATGATAATTTTTAATGTGAGTTTCATGATATTTCCTAGGTTGTGTCACATGCTTTTTAGTGTGTGTTATGTGAAAACTTTGAGCATGTGAAGTGTGCCTAATATCATGGGAGTGGCCATACTTGAACTGATCATACAATGGTTTGTATGTGAATTTCATTTCATCAACAGGTTCAAGTTTGTATGGGGTTTCACCCTCAAAACCAATGCCGACTCTTTTGTTTCCAGACACAGCATATATCATAGAAGCTAGCTGACTTCTGCCAATACTTCTAGATAAGAACTTCCTGAAACTTAAATCATATTCTTTCAGAATATGGTTTAGACTAGGAGTGGATTTTTCTGAATCAGAAGGAGATCCAACATTATTGGATAATTTTAAAAGTTTTTCTTTTAATTCAGAATTCTCCAACTCAAGCTTCTTTGTTTCAAATTCAAATAGCTTTTTCAGCTTTTTGTATTTGAGACTAATCTGAGACTTGAGTTCCAGAAGTTCAGTTAGACCGGAAACTAACTCATCTCTAGTAAGTTCAGAAAATACCTCTTCAGAATCTGATTCTGATGTAGATTCTGATCCGTCATCTTCTGACGCCATCAGCGCACAGTTAGCCTGCTCATCTTCAGAGTCTGAATCATCTTCTGACTCATCCCAGGTTGCCATAAGACCTTTCTTCTTATGAAACTTCTTCTTGGGATTTTCCTTCTGAAGATTTGGACATTCATTCTTGAAGTGTCCAGGCTCATTGCATTCATAGCACATGACCTTCTTCTTGTCAAATCTTCTGTCATCAGAAGATTCTCCACGTTCAAATTTCTTTGAACTTCTGAAGCCTCTGAACTTCCTTTGCTTAGTCTTCCAGAGTTGATTTAGCCTTCTGGAGATCAAAGACAGTTCATCTTCTTCTTCAGATTCTGATTCTTCAGGATCTTCTTCTCTAGCCTGAAAAGCGTTAGTGCATTTCTTGATATTGGATTTTAATGCAATAGACTTACCTTTCTTTTGAGGCTCATTTGCATCCAGCTCTATTTCATGACTTCTCAAGGCACTGATAAGCTCTTCCAGAGAAACTTCATTCAGATTCTTTGCAATCTTGAATGCAGTCACCATAGGACCCCATCTTCTGGGTAAGCTTCTGATGATCTTCTTTACGTGATCAGCCTTGGTGTATCCCTTGTCAAGAACTCTCAATCCAGCAGTAAGAGTTTGAAATCTTGAAAACATCTTTTCAATGTCTTCATCATCCTCCATCTTGAAGGCTTCATACTTCTGGATTAAAGCTAGAGCTTTAGTCTCCTTGACTTGAGCATTTCCTTCATGAGTCATTTTCAAGGACTCATATATGTCATAGGCCGTTTCCCTGTTAGATATCTTCTCATACTCAGCATGAGAGATAGCATTCAGCAAAACAGTTCTGCATTTATGATGATTCCTGAAGAGCTTCTTCTGATCATCATTCATTTCTTGCCTTGTCAGCTTTACGCCTCTGGCATTTACTGGATGTTTGTAACCATCCATCAGAAGATCCCATAGATCACCATCTAGACCAAGAAAGTAACTTTCCAGTTTATCTTTCCAGTATTCAAAGTTTTCACCATCAAATACCGGCGGTCTAGTATAACCATTGTTACCGTTGTATTGCTCAGCAGAGCCAGATGTAGATGCAGGTGTAGACTTTTCACTTTCATCAACCATCTTTTACTGAAGCGTTTTTCTCTTCCTGAATCTTTTCTAAACACGGTTAAGTGCTTGCACCTTAGAACCGGCGCTCTGATACCAATTGAAGGATAGAAAAACACTTAGAAAGGGGGGGTTTGAATAAGTGTAGCTTTAAAAACTTGACAGATAAAAATAAATTGCACAGTTATTTTTATCCTGGTTCGTTGTTAACTAAACTACTCCAGTCCACCCCCGCAGAGATGATTTACCTCAACTGAGGATTTAATCCACTAATCGCACGGATTACAATGGTTCTCCACTTAGTCAGCAACTAAGTCTTCCAGAGTCTTCTGATCACACACTGATCACTCCAGGAACAACTGCTTAGATACCCTCTAAGACTTTTCTAGAGTATACTGATCCACACGATCACTCTAGTTACAACCTGCTTAGATAACCTCTAAGACTTCCTAGAGTATTCTGATCCACACGATCACTCTAGTTCCTTACAACTTAATGTAATCAATTCTAAGAGTATTACAATTGCTTCTTAAAAGCTATAATCACAAACTGTGATATTTCTCTTAACGTTTAAGCTTAATCTCACTAATATATTACAACAGCAATGTAGTGAGCTTTGATGAAGATGAAGATTCTGAGCTTTGATTTTGAACAGAGTTTCAGCAAGTTAATAGGCGTTGTTTTGTTCAGGATCGTTAAAATCATTTACCTTGCTTCACATCAGAACTTCATATTTATAGGCGTTGGAGAAGATGACCGTTGAGTGCATTTAATGCTTTGCGTGTTCCGTACAGCATCGCATTTAATGTTATACGCTTTTGTCAACTACCTCGAGCCTTGTTCACGCTGTGTCTACTGACGTAGCCTTTAATAGCTTTTAACGTTCCTTTTGTCAGTCAGCGTAGCTTGCCACTTGTACTTCCTTCTGATCTGATGTTTGTGAATACAACGTTTGAATATCATCAGAGTCAAACAGCTTGGTGCATAGCATCTTCTGATCTTCTGACCTTGAAGTGCTTCTGAGCGTGATACCATCAGAACTTCAGTGCTTCTGTTCTCTTGTTCTTCTGATGCTTCCATAGACCCATGTTCTGATTCTGCTTCGACCATCTTCTGATGTCTTGCCAGACCATGTTCTGATGTTGCATGCTGAACCCTTTGAGACAAAGCTTCTGAGCGCTGAATTATGCGTACTCTTTATATATATTTCCTGAAAAGGAAATTGCATTGGATTAGAGTACCATATAATCTTAAGCAAAATTCATATTATTGTTATCATCAAAACTAAGATAATTGATCAGAACAAATCTTGTTCTAACAGTAAGTAGTGGCACCTATGTTTCTGTGAAGCAATTGGACATGCTTCCAAGCAAGGTTCCTTCAGGACGTCGTCATCTTCAAGCAAGGTTTCTACAAACTTTCCACAAAACCTTCCAACTAATATTTAAAAACATTCTGTCAACTTATTCATAGTTAATATAAGTTTCCAAGCAGAAACAACATATATTGTACTAAAAGTAACATCTAACATCATCAAAATACTTTCCATGCATTGCAAAAGCTAAAAAATAGTTTTTCTCGACGTATCCAACAGAAAAATTGTAGCATAATAGCTAATAACACTGGACATCTAAATGCACAAAAACAGAACTAAGTCAAATTTGTTAAGCTCAAAAGATATTGAAATCCAACAAATCACCAGAATCTCATGCCTCAGTTTCGTGCTAACCCGTTCGAACCTATGCAAACATCGAGAAAGTTTTGACCAATCTTATAACCAATGAAGCTTTATCAGTATATTTAATTTCTCCCGTTACCCGTTACCCATTGCAGAAGCTTTATGAAAGCATATGATATCACCATTGTCTAACTGCATTCATTCACACCTAAAAATCAAAGGGAAAAAGGTTTAAAAATATATATTTCAGCTAGTTTTTAGTGAAGAGATATTGCTTCAGCGGTGTGGTAAATTTTATTTACTAAATAGGTTAGGTGAAATAATAACACCAGTGAACAGAAGAATAATACTAACATACCAAAATTACGGCATTTGTTAAAACTTGTGAAACAAAGAAATAAGTTGCCATATGCCCGTTCACCGACTCCCTTTCTCCTTTGCTGAGACATTTTATCAAACACCATGCGTGCAATAAAGAAAGTGTAAAATAAACTAACACATTAGCCCTTAAAGAATTCAATCAAATATAGCTTAAAATTAAAACTTACAAACTTACTCCAAACTAACTATTACCTGTTATTTGAGTTATCAATCAAAAGGGCATGCCACTCCAAATTTGAAATCTACACCTATAAACAACATCAGAAGAAAAAAAAAGATAAAGTTGGAATCGAATCTGTTTTAGAATAATAATCGTCGTCCGCTGCGAACCAACACCGACATAGTGTAAAACCTACTCTTTTAAACAACCAATTTCTTCCTTGGACAACCTCTCCGTAATAACCTACAGTAACCCAAGATTCAAAACCCATAAAGATTACATTTTTCCAATGAATATAACAAAACAAAGAAAATCGATGATTCAAAATCCAAAAAATATTGAATTTTTCCAACAAAAATACAAAAAGAAAGAAAACCCTAAAATTGAAATCTCAATAACTATCAAACATACCATTGAATCAGCAGATGTGGATTATTTAGACCCCAAACGGTGGATGCCGATCACAAATGCGACGAAAGCAAACTGACATCTATAGGAAGACTTCGAGCCATTCTTTTCCCTTCGGCTAGAGTTTCGTTAGCAATATTGTTAATAACAAATGTAGATTTGTTTTTGAAATCATAAAGTCATGGGAAAGAGGAAAAAAAGGAAGAACGAAGAAGATTAGAAGACAGAAGAGGAAAATGGAAAGATGAAGATGAAGCGCAGTTTGGTGAGAAATGAGGAGGGAGAAAAGGGGAAGAAGGAAGTAAAAGACAGACTAAGATTGAAGAGGCATGGGAAAGAGGAAGCTGCAATGATAAGACAGGTTGAGTAAAGCAAACAGTAAGATTGGGTTTCCAAGGAAGAAAAAAAAACGAAACAGCTTTTTGGTTTTGTTGCAAGAAAGATGAGTTAGTGGAAGGTAACATAAAAAGAGCAAGATTTGCAAAGACAACATCCACGTGGCTCAACATATAAGCAAAGGGGCATTTTGGGATTTTCCAGAACATCAAACTTTCTTATATTGTAGATTATGGCCCTAATAGAGGAAAAAAAAGGTCTTTCTTAGAGGATCAAAATATGAGCATCTTCATCTATATCCATGACTACGAAATCAATGAGAATGTACAGCTGACCAATTTTCATGGGGACATCTTCCAATATTCTTATCGGGTATTCTATGGATTTAACAGCTAGCTGTAAGGACATTTTTATAGGTTTGACTTCACAAAGGTCGAGTCTTTTGCAAATTGAGAGAGGCATTAGACTGACGCTCGCTCCAAGATCACACAGGGCTTTGTCTATGACACTATTACCAATGACCTAGAGAATTGAGAAACTTCTTGAGTCTTTCATCTTTGGAGCTAGATTGTTATGAATGATAACACTACACTTCTTTGTGAGCGCCACCGTACTAGTGTCATCGAGCTTTCGCTTGTTTGACAATATATCTTTCAAGAATTTGGCATATGAGGGCAAGGATAAATGTATCAAACATAACATCCTAAGTCCTAACAAAATCATGTCAACTATTTGAATCTCATAAGGTCCCTACATAGAAGTATATGTTCCCCAATCATTTAAAATAAGGGGAAAAACTGACTTGAGAAATATAAGCAAAGCACAAGGAGTTTTACTCTTTTTAAATCAATACTACAATACAATAGAACTAAACTCAACTCGCGTGTTTCAAAAGTAAGCAAATAACACAAACCTTACTACTTCATTCTGCTGCTTCTTTCGTTCCTTCATCATCTCTTTCACAGGTTCGTTCTCTTTCTTTCCCTTTCTCCTTCTACCTTACATTACACTATCTTCTTCTTGCATTATCAATCATCTTCATCACTCGTTTATTCCTTTTGCTTACTTTTGCTATTATCATGTATACTTGTTGTTCCTTTCAAAACATCAAAGATTCATCAACGTTCTTCTGTTATGTGATGTTATGTATGTGATAAAAACATTGATAATCACAAACAAATGTTTATTTTGATTGATTGTTTGCTTGTAAATTGTGTGTGTGTGATCAATCTTAATCTTCATGTATGTTCTTCATTTATCAATGTGCTTTTTGTTATTATCTATTTTTCTTATTCATTCTCAACATGCAATCAAGGGGTTTTGGCTTTCATGATCTAGGGTTCATTCTCTTGTTTCTTTCTAATCTAAATCATTCATCTTTTCCCTAAATCATTGTTGAAATGTATTTATTTATGTTGAACCTATTTCATGAATAGTCACAGTGGTGAAGTCAGGGTTTTCATGTATTGGCAAATTTGTATTCTAAACTTTGTTCTGTTTTAGGTTCCTTAGGGATAGTTGAATGGATATTGGATAATAAGAGTTATAAAATCTCAATTCTTTCAATCAGTAGTAGTATATGATGTTTTGAAAAATCAGTGGCCGGTTAAATACGAGTAGCTTGTGATTAACACTTCCAATTACTGTTTTTTTATGCCTAGTTACATCTCATGTTTTATAGATGCTCCTTCATGATTTTATCTAATCTTCATTTCCTATATCACATTTCTTCCTAACCCTTGATTCGAGTTTATACTTATCATCCCTATTTTCCTATTTTTCTTGACAGATGATGTCCTTCGCAGAGCGTGCTATTTATGGAGACGCTGTACTCAGTCCTAAAATAGGTCCTGACCACCAGGCGGAAATTTTTTCAAATTCAGACCAACTTTCACTTCCAATGAATCCGGCTTATTCAGAAGAAGATGTGTATGATGAATCATTCTCTTCTTCAACTTGTTTGCCTGTCTCGGTTGCATGGAGTGATGCTGACGCAGAAAGTTTGGTACTTGGTTTGTTAATTTTTGGGAAGAATTTTACTCAGATTAAAAAATTCTTAGAGAACAAAGGGATGGGGGAAATTCTCTCATTTTACTATGGAAAGTTTTACAAATCTGATGGATATCGTAGATGGTCGGAATGCAGGAAGTTAAAAGGGAGAAAATGTGTGATAGCGAAGAAACTTTCTACCAAAATGAGGCAAAATGACCTATTGTCTCGCTTGAATCCTCATGTCTCTAAAAAATCACAAGAGACTTTGTCTAAGGTATTCAATTGTGCAATCTCATCTCTTCCTGTTTTGTGCATTTGATACAATGGTAATTGTAATGGAATTGCTGAGTGAGTTGTCATTTTATTTTGATGAACCATGATGATTTGAAACTTCTATGCCAATTACTAGTACTTTTTTTTATAATAAATTTAAACAATTCCAGTTATATATATCATTAGTTTCAGTCCTCACTTTGCTTATATTTATACTCAGGTTTCTAAGTCATTTGTGGAAGGCAAAACTTCTCTAGAAAAATACATATCTTCTATCAAGTCTATTGTTGGACTTGGCGCTCTTGCAGAGGCAGTAGGTATTGGAAAGGAGAACGGAGTCCTTACTCGGTTTGATTTGGAACCTAGGAAGAACAGTTGTGAGGAGTTTTCAGCACCATCTTGCAAAGCTTTGTCTTCTCTTGGACCGGGTGATATCGTACGATCTTTGACAGGAGGCTTTCGGCTGAGCAAAACCAGAATTAATGAACTATTCTGGGAAGCTGTTTGGCCCCGCTTACTGGCAAGAGGTTGGCACTCCGAGCAACCAATGAATCAAGACTATGTTACCTCCAAAGATGATCTGGTTTTTCTTATTCCCGGCGTTGACAAGTTTTCGAGGAGAAAACTTTTGAAAGGGCAACATTACTTTGATTCTGTTAGGGATGTCTTGAGCAAAGTAGTAGCTGAACCAAATATTATTGTGCTTGAAGAAGAAGAAGTTGAAGAAGGAGGATCAAACGAAGATGATTCCTCCGACGATCATCGGCAATGTTACCTCAAGCCTCGATCTTCTACTTTCAATAAAGATCATACAAGTTTGGTGCATGGCGGAAAGCCATCTGATTTAAGGGAATCGAAATATGTTCCATCTAATAGAGTGCATACACTTGAGGTAGATGTTGATGGTAAAAGATATAAAGGGAACACATATACTAGGAGAGTAAACCATAACAAGGATATGTCTAAAAGCAATACACAGAGGTCAACAAAGCTATCAGTTATTGATACCAATAGACTTCCTGAAAGAAAACTATTGAAGGTGAAACAAAAGAGATATCCGCCTGTTGAATTGAAAGATGCTTCTGCTATGACTACCGATCCTCTAGGCGAAAGTAATGGTGGCTCTTCAGCAAGGATGGTGGAATCTAAGATTCTGATATATGGCAGAAAGGAAACTGATAAAACTGATAGTTGCATTGGTGTATCTAACAGTGGAGTTTCCGTTAAAAAAGAAGCACATGATAATCGTGATAATGATGCAAACAAGATGGTCGAAAGCCAGAAAAATCAACACACCTGCGTGTTTGATGATAGTCAACTGAAGAGGATCTTAAAGCTTCATCAGTTCAATCGTAGAGTAAGATCAGGTGATTCTAATCATGCCGCTGTTCCTACTAAAAGGAGGAGATTGACTGCTTGTGTCAAGGCAGAGAATCGCCGCGTCGTTCAGAATCTTTCAGGAGATTTGGGATCAGATAAAGTAGGATTCTCTTATTCTTCTAGCTTCCTAAATGCAAACCAAAATGTTTGTGATCCAATTTGCCACCAGAAGAATGGAAGTTCAACCGCTTCATCAGAAGACAGAAGTAGCAGCCACAATGACAGTTTTCAATGCATGAGCGCTTCTTGTGATGAAGTCGAGAAATCTGTGTCTTTCACCTTCAGCATACAGGCTGATATAAATCCAAGGAGACAAAGCAACAGAAACAGCAAATTGACAGTTAAAGCATTTGAAAGTTTAGCAAATGAATTCCTGCATGTGGCCAAGAGACAGAAAAAGAATGATATCCAGACACACACTGATATTTTCAATCCTTGCCGCAAGCCTCGCACAAGAGGCAAAACAAGGCCGCATCGTAACAGCATTGTTTTTCAACATTTAAATGGAGATGGCAGTGCTAGCTAATTATTTGCATACTTGGTTGAGTTAGAGAGTAGTGTTCAGAAGTGATTATATTTGAAGGTATCAGGACATGTTTCATAACAAATTGGTTTTGAATGTACTGATGCTTCTCCTTGCCTGACTTACAAATTGTATTCTAAGGCTGCCAAATGATTAGGCATACTTTTATGTTAATTTTTTTTTTGTTTTATTTGTGTTCTTCTTCCATTCATTTATACAACATTTGTTTCTTATAATTTCTTACAATTTCATCTTAGTATAATTTCAATACCAATGAGATGAATAATGTTGTTGTTGGAATTAGTGAATTGGGTATGTTTAGTTCTGTATTGGATCAAAGTAAGTCCTTATCAAAGATGATAGAGCACAACAATAAAAAAATTATAAAATAATTTTTTGAAAATCATTTAAGGTTAATATTTTTTTATAATCATTCCGATGCCACCAACGTATCCGTACGCTTCAAGGTTAATATTTTTTTACAATATTTTTTATTATATGCATTATATTTTAATTATTTATTCTTACATATGTTTATAGGAACGTGGACTGAAAAAAAGAAAAAAATTTCAAAAAAAATTTTATTGTTTAAATAATTATTTTTAATTATTAACTAATTTTATTAATTAAAAATGATTTAAAATCATTTAAAAAACGTTTAAATAATAAAAACGAAAATAAAAATAAAATATTGGTGCCCTCCATTTCAAACGGCGGCCACATGAAGGACGCTGCCACATCCGTCATTTGGAATGGCGGTCAGTCAGAAAAAGTCAAAAAAGATAGCATTTGAGGAATTTTTTTTCAAAGGGTGGCATTTAGGGAATATATTTTCGTGCATGTGGCCTTTGGGTCAAAAATCCTGATGGTGTCACCATCTTCATTCCTAACAATCACTCATAGACCCCAAGTTCCATCTTTAATGAGATCCGCGTACGTGTTGCCCTTTAACCAACCATCCTTTGGAGGTATCCATCTAATTTCCTTGTTAACGTCTTCAATTCTACTTTTTAAGCTTACTTTTAACACATGTTTGTTGTCTAGGGTATGGAACTCTTGGGGGTTAATTTGGACCTTCTTTAACTCTTATGAAGGAATGATTCTTTCTTTGTCTGACTATATCCTTAGGTCCAAATCTACAAAATTAACCTCATCTTCGTCCGACTGTGGCGCAATGATAACAACTATATTCACCCTTTTGACCCTTAGATTATCCTCATAACACCTCATGGTGGTTTCTTGATCCCCTTAGACCACGCCAATACGATCACCCAACAACTGATATTTCATGCATATATAGAGAGTTGGTATGGTGGCCCTCAAAAGGTTGAATGCGGGTCGCTCGATGATGATGTTGTACGAGCACAAGGATTCTACCACAAGATACTTGGCCTTAATCATCTTGGAGTTCATAGTGATATAGCCCTTCACATGGACATGATCACATGATAAGCCTACCAAAGATCCTTTAAAGGGTTAGACCTCAACGTGACCTAAAAAGGATTGAATTTGAATATGATGATAGTGATCTGGTGAAGATGATGAATGGTGAGAAGGATTTGCCTTGTAACAATGTCGAAATAACATGAAGATCTATGTGGAAGATGAGGGAGAGCTTTGAAGCGATTCGTTTTAGCCACAATCTTAGAATTAATCATGAAATGACACACAATCTTGCTAGAGTTTAGGTTAGAAAATTTCCAAAAGCTTGGAAATCAGATAGCTCTAATGGACTCAAAGCCCAATTGTAAACTCTTTTTGTTTTGAGTAATGAGCAATTTACTTTTTAGTAAAAATAAATAAATTTACTATGATATTGTTTGTTATATTTTTTAATAGGCCAATAACTTTAATAAGAAGAAGGGGACAAGATACAAAAAGAATGGAGGAATAAATCTTGAGCCTAAGTATAATTTGTGAATCTAAAATAAGAAAAGTCTATCTTGTTGTGAATAATGAAAGGAATGAGAAAATGAGTGGAAAGTTCCCGTAGCAGAAGCGGTTGAGAAGAATAATCAAAGGAGGCAAGCTTGTCAGCACATTTATTACCTTTACGGAAAGTGTGGGTGACAAGCAAAGTTAAGGACATGAGCTTAAATTTACAATTGAGCAAATTTTGCACACCTCCCACGACACAAGAGAATGGTCCTTGAGGGCAAGAAGCAGAACTGAGAAGTCTGTTTCAAACCAAATCCAGTTCCACGAGAATTTATGAGGAAAAACAACTGCTTGGATGAAGTCCCCATAACTCATCATGAAATGAAGAACAACTTGTAATCAAACCAACAACAAAATCTCCCATCGAGTTTCTAAACAATCCAACACATGAAGCCTTAAGAGACACAAAAGAATCATCAACGTTACACTTGAGCTAATCCCCCAAAGGAGGTTTCCAAAAAACCTCCACAATCTTAGGAGCCTTAGGAGGGTGAATGAACACTCTAAAATTCTTAATGATGTTAAAGTCATGCACAAAATAATTAGAGGCTTTCTTAGAGATATTACCAAAGAGAAAGACTTCAACATGAATCCCACTCAAGTTGGAGGAATTTTAGCGAAGTCTCTGCAATTGACAAGTTGGAAAGGATTGTTCGATATTCAGACAAGAATTTGCAATATAAACACTAAACATGACAACTAACAAGAATTGGTGTCTAGTTTGGAGAATCAAGATTATGTCTTTCTATATTTTTATAGTTCATTACACTCTAATGATATACTGGAGAAATGGAGCATGGTTTAGTAAAGCAGAGCAGTCCATGTAGAGTAATGGTGTCTCTAGTGCATTTTTTTGTTGCTTTTGTTTGCAATGAATATGAAAACAGTTGTAGGAGTCGATACAATAGTCCCACATCGTTTTAGGTGAAGAGAATTTTGATGTTTAAATATATTAAACAAACTTAACATTTAAATCACGTGTGGGTTGGAGTGGAGAGACTTTGAAAATGACTGGACTATAGGCCCAAAATTATTATTTTAAAATAAGTCTTAAATAAATTGCTAAATAAAATTTATCTTTAATAATGTTCAAAATATATTTATAAAAAAACTTAATTAAAAAAATTTAATAAAAAATTATCTTAGTCAATATTGTCATAGAGGAATCAAAATGCTAGAGGGATTCTAGGATAGCTAGAGTTATTACTCTGTAGGCTTTTTGTCTTTTGGGCTTAGACCTTTTTGTTAAAAAAAAAAAAAGAAGTGAATTTAAACCTTAATTTTTTATTCAATTTTTATTAAAATATTAATTAAAGAATGAAGGTTTTCATCAAAATCAACAGGCTCATTTACATAAACATTGAATAGTTTTTTTCTATCTATAAAATTCTAAAAATTGTCAATAAATTTAATTCTCTAATCAATATTTTTAACTCTCGTGATTTCCTTGAGAATTCTTATATTTAAGGATGAAAATAGTGATATTTATATCATTCTTAATTTATTACGTTTAACTAAATATTTATAATTTGAGTGAAGACTTATGTTGGTCCTTCACAAATATTACACGAGTTAAATTAGTCCTTCATAATAAAATAGACTCAATTTAATCTTTAAAAAATTTAACCAGATTATATTAGTCCTTCTATTAATATTTTTTTCAAACCTGTTTTTTTCTAGTTTTAAACCGTGATTGGACTCCGACGTTAGATTTTATTTATTTTTCATTTTTTAAATACTAAATTGATTTTTATTTTTAATTTCATTTTTAAACAATTATAAATTAATAATATAAAAAAGTCAAAATTATTTCTTATTTGAACTCAGGCTCATGTGGTTAATCTTAAACAATTCTAAATTTAAAATAAAAAATACAAAATTTGTATCAATATGGTCACCAACCTAATTCCCTTCAGATTAAATGACAGAATGATAATCACTTTATTAACAATAGAAATTGATTTATCTAGTTGTAAATGATAGTCACTTTATTTACAATAGTAATTGATTTGTTTAGTTGTAAATGATAGTCACTTTATTATCTATAGAAATTGATTTGTCTAATTGTAGAGTGAAAATCATTCATTTATCCTGAAGGGACTTGAATTTGAGACCTCATAGATAAAAATTTATGTATATAATTTGTTAATAATAATACAAATCATAGAAATTACTTGTTTAAAAATTACTTTATAAGAAACAATTTTGACTTTTTTGATATTATTCATTGAAAACCGTTTAAAAATGAAATTAAAAATAAAAATTAATTTAGTATTTAAAAAATAAAAAATAAAAAAAAATTCAACGTGTTAGTCCAGTCACGATTTAAAAGTACGAAAAAAAACCGATTTAGAAATAAGAAAAAACCGATTTAAAAAAATATTAGCAGAATGACTAATATGATCCGGTTAAATTTTGTAAGGGATTAACTTACGTCAATTTTTTTGTGAGGGACTAATTTGATTCTGTAATATTTGTGAGAGATCAAAATGGGTCTTCCCTCTTATAATTTTTATTTTATTTTTATCTTTTGAAGTATATAATATGAATTGGTAAATTATTTTAGAATTGACAATATTTTGTTTTCTATTATTTAAGTTAATCATAGTTGTAAAAAATAATCATAAAAAAGAGACTAAAATCATAGGCCATTAAATCTATGCAAATTATGGCAAAAGAATTAAGGTTTAAAATCCAATCAACCGATTTTTCTATGCCATATAAATATAAATCAATCAAAATATTCTAAAAATAGTATAATCAAATATGAGGAAATCAAGTGACATTTATATATATATTTTTTCAAATCAGCAAAAAGAATAGTTTATTTTATATTGAATTCTAGGTTTCTACATATAGTTTCCACGACCACACTTATAGTTATCTCTCTCAGTTTTTTCACCTATCATCTCTCTAGTTTTTTCTGTCCTATCACACAATAACCAAATTATGAGTAATCATGTAAGTAATTTACCATATTTCTTGTTCATATTTCTCTGTTTTATTTTTTTTATTGTTGTTAACTTTGTTTTCTCTGCAGTATTGTATTTTCAAGGCCTGTGTGAAGAAAATAAAAAAGAAGATAAAGAAGTTGTTGAAAATCCAAGGTACACTCTTTACATTATTTTATAAAATCGAATAAAAATAATGTTTCAGGTAAGAAATATTCGTTAAAAAATTTTATAAAGAATATTTAAATTTTGAATGTTAAATTAATTTTTATTATTTTTGAAGAAATTATCATTATAAAAGTTATTTCTAAAAATAACTTTTAAAAATTTAGAACTATTTTCAAAAGGATACCTATAGTCAAAATAGTTAAATTTTAGTATATATTGCATGTGTTGGTCTGCAAAGAAAATTGATTTTTTTTTTTAATGAATAAATAGTGTGAAATTGATTCTGACTAAACACGAATCGAAGGTAAAATAATTTATATTTACATATAAATTTATAAGAATTATGTTTAGATTCAAAAATTATAAATTTCAACTTAAATAGGATCAATTTTAAAGATATAATCAATTATATTTTAAAAATTAACTCTATGTCTTTAAAATTGATATTAAATATATTTATATTTCATGTAAATATTTATTCTAGAAAATACTTGTTTCAATTTTAGTGATTTAAATTTTGTTAGAGTTAGTGAGGTTAGTTGTTATATTTGTTATATATAATTATTAGTTAATTAATTTTGTTAAGATTTTTTTTTAAAGATAAGTTGATAGTGATTACTTGTTAGTATATATTTAAATCAATAATACACAATTTATTCATCTATTATTTATGAATAGATTAAACTCATTAATAACTAAGATTTATTTTCTTAATTTGATAAAAGTCTTTCTTTTTAGTACTTAAATATTTTTTATGCTAATGTATTAATTTATAATGGATATATTTTCTTGTGTTGTCTAGGTGTGGATTCTTTGAATATAGATGAAGAGAAAGGAAAAGTAGGAGTAGTACGTAATGTGAATCCAAATGAACTCATAAATCCTCTAAAAAAGTCTAGCAAACATGCTCAAAAATGTGTTGCTCATAAACCAGTAGCTGAACCTTCCAACAAAAAATCAAAATCCAGTTCCAATTCAAACAATAAGGGCAAGGAGCACGGTGATAAAAGAAATGACAATGTTATCCCTAGTCATCATCCTCATACTAAGGGCAATAACGGAAATAGAAATAAGGGCCTCTCAAGAGATCCTATGATGAGTAATGCTGGTGCACATCAGATGATGATGCAAATGCCACGTTCATATGGACAACAAATTCATGACGATGCCAATGAGGAATCAACAAAATGCACATATCAACATGTTTCCACCAATGCATGGTATTCCACATCCTTCCAGGATGCATGGTATGCAACATCCAGCTATGATGCATGGTATGCCACATCCTTCCATGATGCACGGTATGCATCATCCTTCCATGATGCATGGTATGCAACATCCATCTATGATGCATGGTATGCCATATCCCCCATGAATTACATGACACCACCCCGCCACCTTTAAAGGAAAATCAGAATATTTTTGAAGAAATATGTATATTTTTTCTTAATATTTGTATGTTTGATTGAAGTGAGAGATAATGTTCTTTTCAAGGTTCTTCCATAATTTATTTTAAGAATTTTACTATTAGCATTCTTGTTTTTATTTTTGTTGTTTCTCAATGGATCTTATAATTATTTTAAGAATGTGAGGATTGTTTTTCACATTTCTAATATAACTCTATTCTACTGATGTGTGAATAAGTTGTTTGGTTTGTTATTTACTTATCTTTATATCTAAACATTTTCTTATAATGATCTTGGCCGTTTGAGCCTAAGGGCCGCAAGGACTATTAACATTTTTGTAATTTGTTCCTTTGTCTTAGCGTATGTAACTCTTATCAAAACGATTACATGAATCACTGTCGAGTCAATCTCGTGGTCGGCCGAACTCGCAATGAGCTCGCCTATATCCACCACATTACTCAAGACAAACATAGGTTATAATTACGAGTATATTAAGTATATTAGTACACAATCTCTTAAGCACGGGGTTTGTAATGCACGAGTGATTAAATAAGAAAATATAACAGTACACGATATCTCAAAATAGAAACACTTTCCATTATAATGATGCATGAGACAAAAACTTACAACAAATTAGTGTCTAAACAAACAAAACAACACAAGTAGGGTCTTTATTATTCATAACTTCAAGATCTTATTCTTGACTACTTTATTAACCATAACAACAACAACCAAAAAACAAAGTAGATGCTTATCATCTATGGAGCATTGGTGAAATCAAAGAGATCAGAACAATTGACTCCTTTCTTTTCAGAAACCCTCAAGAAATTATTAAACCCTAGCCTTGACTTAACAAGATCAAACACCAACACATTTTCTTCCAACTGATGACTCCCAATAGAAATCACAGCCTTAGGCTTCAACCCACCATTCACAAAACCTAAACAAAGAACCTCATTTGGTTGCTCAACCCACAAATTTTCAACATAAGTTGTCCAAGCCACATCAGGCTTGTCCAACACAAACTCAACAACAAGAGGGACTATAGTCTTTGTTGTATCATAACACAATCCAAAGGGTGCCACAGGATTCACCTTTGCTTGTTTTGGAATCTGCGCACTAACTGTTTGAATTAATGCCTGAAAGAGAGTTTGATGGAGTGTTGTGTAAGGTATTGCAGTACTGATCAATACTCCACCTTCTGGATAGTTTGATAAGATGGATCCACTCACTGGAATCACGGTTTTTGCGTTAATTCTTATGGAGGTTAATTGTGTACGGTATTCTCCTTGTTGGGTTACTGTTAATGGGGTGTAAACCAAGTGCTTGAAGATCTTAGGGTTCTTGTTGTAGTTATTCGGTGTATCCCCGAAGAGTATAGCTCCGTTTGACTTTGGATTGCGAGAGAGACACAGGCTGAATTGGTGTTGTAAACCAAAATTGGAAAAAAGTTGATTTGGTAGTGAAATGGGTGAATGGCCAAGCCCCGCGACTCCTTGAACGTTGTTTGGTAGACCCCTTTGGGCTAAAAAGGATGGTGCACAAGAGAAGAGAAACTGCGGGACAGTAACCAATGGGCCGGGCTTAGATCCACTGGTGGCGTAGATGCCCAAGACATCTTGGGCTAGTTTACCCGCGGCAGTTTGTTGAGTGATCGGGTTTGACGAAATGAGCACACACGTGTTGTTTTGGCATGTGTGAGCATTGGCTCTAGAGCATTGTGTGGAGTGGCAAAAGGGTGCTAGGTAGGTTGAAGATGAGTAGTGTTGTTCACAGTTAACCCATACATGTTTGCCGTTGAGGTCGATGAGAACCGGGACGTGCGTTATCGGGGTTCTTTTGTGGATGTTGGTCCAATGGAGTCCAGTTGAAGGGTCTTGTTGAACTGGTAGGACCAATAGATTTGGTTTTGGGGGGTGAGATAGAGACTTTGATGAGACTAGTAGAAAAGAGCAAAAGAGAGAAATGAGGAGAAAATGAAGGATAGAAAATGAAGCCATGTTTCGGTTTGAGATGAGATATGATGAAGCTGGTGAATTGATGTGTATATATATATAGAAGAGATGAATTGTTTGGAGTGTATAATTAGCTGTTGAGATTGTGACATTAATTTGGAAGTGTTTGTGAGTTGTGAGTTTCCAGAATAATGTTTGGCAGGTAAGAAAACAAAGGGTGCATGTGAGTGTGAGAGAGTGAGGGATTACTTGGCAGCTAGAAGAAAAGCTTAGTTGCATGGTATGCAAATTTCATTTGTTTTTATGTAAAGGAGGTGGTGCATTATTGTTGGTAACTTGTTTGGTTTGGATTTTTGTCAAGGATTCTGTGTTTGTAATGTATCAATCTATTGCATGCAACACTGTTTGGCTTTGATTTTGGGATAGTCCTATACAATATATTGTGTTTTAGATTGTTATTGCAAATAACCCTAAGTAGATCTTTCCGTGGATATACTTTAATCAAGACAGATGTGTTTATCTATAGAATGGTAATTGGGTTTAGAGATCATTAACAATAAAGATACAAGTTGATAGTAAAAGTCATGATGTTCTAAGACCACTCAAACATGAAACTGTAAAAGTGAAATGTTTACACCAGTCACATTACATGCTATCAATTAGTTCCACTAAACTATATGAACTCAAATACACTTTTTGTGTGGTAGAGGTGTACCAGTCACATTACATGCTATTTTTTTTGTTGTTGATGACGATTTGCGCTAACATGCATGTGCCCAATATTCCTATGTGCTCTAAAGATTTTGCTAATATTTCATAGAAGTAGTTCCACTTGACATTCTTTTGGTGTATCATCCAAATCATACACCGGTCATAGGGATATGAAAATCTTTAAAATCTTTATAGCTTGGCTTCTCAATAATATAGCATCTAGTACTTCTCAAGTACACTAAAGAAAAGATACAAAAAAACACAACAAAAAAACAATTAATTAATTTGTACTACTAGATCTAACAAGTGACTTGTTTTTACCATATTAAATCTTCTTAAATAGGATCTTCAATTGTAAAGGTTGGGTTGTCACATGCTTGTTTCAATTGGCTTAAGTCTCATTTTCTTTGATGTTTTACAAATTTATTTATTCTCATGGACTTTTACAACCCGACTTGTCATATATAAATATTTTATTAGAAATTTAATTTAAGAATTACATATATTTTACTCCTTACAATGTAACTGAGTTTTATTTATCCTTCGTATTATATTTTTTTATCTCCCCTTATAATATAAAGATTCTTTTGTTTTGTTCACTTAGTTGACAATTTGGACACTCAATCTCCAGTTTTGTTGATGAAGTCTATCTATGTGTTTTTTGTCTTTATTTAATTAGTGACATGTAAATGTTTAATTAGTTCATACTTGTCATGTCATAATTTAAAATAAAAGATAAAAAGATATTTGTATTAGATTTCCTTTTAAAAAAAGTATTTGATTTAGGGTTTCCACTATTTTCCTCATTCCATCGTTTTATACGTGAAAATAACCTTCGCATCACATAGTTACTTCGACCTCCCTTTTTCCTCCATGTCGAACACCTCCGGTTCATCTTGTTCTATCAGAGTTATTCATATGCAACACCCGAACATTGTGTCTTCCTCTCTATTTCCTCTGAATGTCGCATTTTCTTGGTGGACTTCAAAGCTCCGACGAATGACGGAGCTCGAATGCAATAGTTTCTTCTAGTGATCTCGTTTCTTTCATAGTGCCCTCTTTCTTTCTCTCTCGCTTCCATTGTTTTCGTACAAGCAACACACTGTGAGTTCAATTACTACAATCGTCATGATCAGGGCCAACTTTAGACTACGGCAAGTAGGCCCATGCCTAGGCTCTCAAAAAGTTGGCCTTATAAAGATTTCAAGTTTGATATAATTTTAAAATCATAAATTAACTTACATAGTAATTTAAGAATTTTATAAATTACTTAAAATTATCTTTTAAAAATTTTTGATCCTATAATAAATAGAGAGTAGTTTATTTTTATTTTGTGACCCTATAATAAACAAAATGTAGTTTATCTTTATTTTTTTAGTATTATTTTGTTATAATTTTTTAGATTTTAAAATATCACTTAAAATTAATATTATTTTAAAAATTAATTTTTAAAATTAATTTTTTAAAAAAGAATGTGAATTTGATTATATTAAAATCTTTGATGATAAATATTTAAATAACTAAATGTCAATATTATTCTTTTAAATATAAAAGAATAATTGAAAATAACTTCTAATATTTAAAAAAAAAATCTCATAAAATCATTCAATATTTAAGAGTTAAAAAGCAAAATGATAAATCTGATCTAATCCTTAAATTAAAAGATGAAAATGGTTGTGATTTTTTAGAAAAAAAATTTAAGAAAGAAAAAGTCTTTGAAAGGTGCAACAAATTAACTCGTTGTTGTCGGTTTAAATATTTAATATTGATGGTGTATACAATATTTTGATGAGTAAATTGTCATTTTGTTCTTCTATTTTAAGCTAAGTTTAGCCTATATATTAGAGAATTTGAGTATTACTTGCTTCTCTTATAAAAGTTTAATTTTACAAATAAAAGAAGAACCTTAACATGGTTCTTGGATCTAGATATTTAATAAGGGTGGTGAAATTCACATTCTCATAAATTTAGTATTTTAAAAGTAAAAATCAATTATACAAACTTACATTTTTTTTATTAAAAAGACAATTTGGTGAATTATTATTAACCATAACACAACAAAAAAACAAAGTAAATGCTTATACTCTATAGAATATAGATACATATCTCTATGGAGCATTGGTGAAATCAAAGAGATCAGAACAATGGATATGCTTATACTCTATAGAATATAGATACATATCTCTATGGAGCATTGGTGAAATCAAAGAGATCAGAACAATGGATTCCTTCCTTTTCAAAAAACCTCAAGAAATTATTAAACCCAAGCCTTGATTTAACAAGATCAAACACCAACACATTTTCTTCCAATTGATGACTCCCAATAGAAACCACAGCTTTAGGCTTCAACCCACCATTCACAAAACCCAAACAATAAACCCCATTTGGTTGCACAGCCCACAAATTTTCAAAATCAATTGCCCAAGCAACATCATGCTTATCCAACACAAACTCAACAAGGATAGGTAGAAAAATCTTTCTTGGATCGTAACACAAACCAAAAGGTGCCACAGGATTCACCTGTGCCTGTTTTGGAATCTGCTCACCAACTATTTGAATTAATGCCTGATAGACAGTGTGGTGGAGTATTGTGTAAGGAACTGTGGTACTGATCAATGTTTCTCCTATAACACCTTCTTGGTAGTTTGATGAGATGGATCCACTCACTGGAATCTCATTGTGATGGTTGACTCTTATGGAGGTAACTTGTATTCGGTATTCTCCTTGTTGGGTTATTGTTAATGGGGTGTAAACCAATTGCTTGAAGATGTTCGGGTTCTTGTTGTAGTTATTCGGTGCATCCCCAAAGAGTATAGCTCCGTTTGAATTTGGGTTGCGAGTGAGGCACGTGCTGAATTGGTGTTGTAAACCGAAATTGGAAAAAAGTTGATTTGGTAGTGAAATGGGTGAATGGCCAAGCCCCGCAACTCCTTGAACGTTGTTTGGTAAGCCCTTTTGGGCTAAAAAGGATGGTGCACAAGAGAAGAGGAACTGTGGGACGGTAACCATAGGGCCGGGTTTAGCCCCGCTGGAGGCGTAGATGCCCAGGACATCTTGGGCTAGTTTACCGATGGCAGTTTGTTGAGTGATCGGGTTTGCGGAAATGAGCACACACGTGTTGTTTTGGCAAGTGTGAGCATTGGCTCTGGAGCATTGTGTGGAGTGGCAAAAGGGTGCTTGGTAGGTTGAAGATGAGTAGTGTTGTTCACAGTTAACCCATACGTGTTTGCCGTTGAGGTCGATGAGAACCGGGACATGCGTTATCGGGGTTCTTTTGTGGATGTTGGTCCAATGGAGTCCAGTTGAAGGATCTTGTAGAACTGGTAGGACCAATAGATTTGGTTTTGGAGGGTGAGATTGAGACTTAGATGAGACTAAAAGAAAAGAGCAAAAGAGAGAAATGAGGAGAAAATGAAGGATAGAAAATGAAGCCATGTTTCGGTTTGAGATGAGATATGATGAAGCTGGTGAATTGATGTGTATATATATAGAAGAGATGAATTGTTTGGAGTGTATAATTAGCTGTAGAGACTGTGACATTAATTTGGAAGTGTTTGTGAGTTGTGAGTTTCCAGAATAATGTTTGGCAGGTAAGAAAACAAAGGTGCATGTGAGTGTGAGAGAGTGAGGGGTTACTTGGCAGCTAGAAGAAAAGCTTAGTTGCATGGTATGCAAATTTCATTTGTTTTTATGTAAAGGAGGTGGTGCATTGTTGTTGGTAACTTGTTTGGTTTGGATTTTTGTCAAGGATTCTGTGTTTGTAATGTATCAATCTATTGCATGCAGCACTGTTTGGCCTTGATTTTGGGATAGTCCTATACAATATTGTGTTTTAGATTGTTATTGCAAATAACTCTTAAGTAGATCTTTCCATGGATATACTTTAATCAAGACAGATGTGTTTATCTATAGAATGGTAATTGGGTTTAGAGATCATTAACAATAAAGATACAAGTTGATAGTAAAAGTCATGATGATCTAAGACCACTCAAACATGAAACTGTAAAAGTGAAATGTTTACACCGACTGCATCTCCATTAAATGACAGTGTGTAGTCAAGTTATATAAATCAGTCATAAGCTAATAAGACTTAACACATCAATTAGTTCCACTAAACTATATGAACTCAAATACACTTTTTGTGTGGTAGAGGTCTACCAGTCACATTACATGCTATTTTTTTGTTGTTGATGACGATTTGGGCTAACATGCATGTGCCCAATATTCCTATGTGCTCTAAAGATTTTGCTAATATTTCATAGAAGTAGCTCCACTTGACATTCTTTTGGTGTATCATCCAAATCATACACCAGTCATAGGGATATGAAAATCTTTATAGCTTGGCTTCTCAATAATATAGCATCTAGTACTTCTCAAGTACACTATAGAAAAGATACAAAAAAAACACACACAAAAAAACAGTTAATTAATTAATTTGTGCTACTAGAACTAACAAGTGGCTTGTTTTTACCATATTGAATCTTCTTAATAGGATCTTCAATTGTAAATGTTGGGTTGTCACATGCTTGTTTCAATTGGCTTAAGTTTCATTTTCTTTGATGTTTTACAAATTTATTTATTCTCATGGACTTTTACAACCCGACTTCTCATATATAAATATTTTATTAGATATATAATTTAAGGGTTACATATATTTTACTCCTTACAATGTAACTGAGTTTTATTTATCCTTCGTAATATATTTTTTTATCTCCTCTTGTAATATAAAGATTCTTTTGTTTTGTCCACTTAGTTGACAACTTTGATACTGAATTTTTAGTTTTGTTGATGAGTTTTGTCTTTGTGTTTTTTTTCTTTATTTAATTAGTGAAATGTAAATATTTAATTAGATCATACTTGTCATTGTCATGTCATAATTTAAAATAAAAAGATAAAAAAAATATTTGTATTAGATTTCCCTTAAAAAAGTATTTGATTTAGGGTTTCCACTATTTTTCTCATTCAATCGTTTTATCTGCCATCGCATGAAAATAACCTTCGCATCACATAGTTACTTCGACCTCCCCTTTTCCTCCATGTCGAACACCTCCGGTTCATCTTGTTCTATCAGAGTTATTCATATTCAACACCCGAACATTGTGTCTTCTTCTCCATTTCCTCTAAATGTTGCATTTTCTTGGTGACTTCAAAGCTCCGACAAATGACGGAGCTCGAATGCAATAGTTTCTTCTAGTGATCTCGTTTCTTTCATAGTGCCCTCTCTCTTTCTCTCTCGCTTCCATTGTTTTCGTACAAGCAACACACTGTGAGTTCAATTACTACAATCGTCATGACCAGAGCCAACTTGAACTAGGGCAAATAGGCCCATGCCTAGGCTCTCAAAAAATTGGCCTTATAAAGATTTCAAGTTTGATATAATTTAAAAATCATAAATTAACTTACATAGTAATTTAAGAATTTTATAAATTACTTAAAATCATCTTTTAGAAATTTTTGATCCTATAATAAATAGAGAGTAGTTTATTTTTATTTTGTGACCCTATAATAAATAAAATGTAGTTTATCTTTATTTTTTAGTATTATTTTGATATAATTTTTTAGATTTTAAAATATCACTTAAAATTAATATTATTTTAAATAGATTTTTTTTTAAATTAATTTTTTTAAAAAGAATGTGAATTTGATTATATTAAAATCTTTGATGATAAATATTTAAATAACTAGATGTCAATATTATTCTTTTAATATATAAAAGAATAATTGAAAATAACTTCTAATATTTTAAAAAAAAAATCTCATAAAATCATTCAATATTTAAGAGTTAGAATCAAAATCATAAATCTGATCTAATCCTTAAATCAAAAGATGAAAATGATTGTAATTTTTTAGAAAAAAAATCTAAGAAAGAAAAAGTCTCTGAAAATTGCAACGAATTAACTCGTTGTTATTGCAACAAATTAACTCGTTGTTGTCATTTAAATATTTAATATTGATGGTGTATACAATATTTTGATGAGTAAATTGTCATTTTGTTCTTCTTTTTTAAGCTAAGTTTAGCCTATATATTAGAGAATTTGAGTATTACTTGCTTCTCTTATAGAAGTTTAATTTTTACAAATAAAATAAGAACCTTAACATGGTTCTTGGATCAAGATATTTAATAAGGGTGGTGAAATTCACATTCTCTTATAAATTTAGTATTTTAAAAGTGAAAATCAATTATACAAACTTACATTTTTTTAATTAAAAAGACAATTTGGTGAATTATTATTAACCATAACACAACAATAAAACAAAGTAGATGCTTATACTATATAGATACATTATACATATCTCTATGGAGCATTGGTGAAATCAAAGAGATCAGAACAATGGATTCCTTTCTTTTCAAAAAACCTCAAGAAATTATTAAACCCAAGCCTTGATTTAACAAGATCAAACACCAACACATTTTCTTCCAATTGATGACTCCCAATAGAAATCACAGCTTTAGGCTTCAACCCACCATTCACAAAACCCAAACAATAAACCCCATTTGGTTGCACAGCCCACAAATTTTCAAAATCAATTGCCCAAGCAACATCATGCTTATCCAACACAAACTCAACAAGGAGAGGTAGAAGAATCTTTTTTGGATCATAACACAAACCAAAAGGTGCCACAGGATTCACCTGTGCCTGTTTTGGAATCTGCTCACCAACTATTTGAATTAATGCCTGATACACAATGTGGTGGAGTGTTGTGTAAGGAATTGTGGTACTGATCAATGTTTCTCCTATAACACCTTCTTGGTAGTTTGATGAGATGGATCCACTCACTGGAATCTCATTGTGATGGTTAACTCTTATGGAGGTAACTTGTATTCGATATTCTCCTTGTTGGGTTATTGTTAATGGGGTGTAAACCAAATGCTTGAAGATATTCGGGTTCTTGTTGTAGTTATTCGGTGCATCCCCAAAGAGTATAGCTCCGTTTGAATTTGGGTTGCGAGTGAGACACGTGCTGAATTGGTGTTGTAAGCCGAAATTGGAAAAAAGTTGATTTGGTAGTGAAATGGGTGAATGGCCAAGCCCGGCAACTCCTTGAACGTTGTTTGGTAGGCCCTTTTGGGCTAAAAAGGATGGTGCACAAGAGAAGAGGAACTGTGGGACGGTAACCATTGGGCCGGGCTTAGACCCGCTGGTGGCGTAGATGCCCAGGACATCTTGGGCTAGTTTACCCGCGGCAGTTTGTTGAGTGATGGGGTTTGCGGAAATGAGCACACACGTGTTGTTTTGGCAAGTGTGAGCATTGGCTCTGGAGCATTGTGTGGAGTGGCAAAAGGGTGCTTGGTAGGTTGAAGATGAGTAGTGTTGTTCACAGTTAATCCATACGTGTTTGCCGTTGAGGTCGATGAGAACCGGGACGTGCGTTATCGGGGTTCTTTTGTGGATGTTGGTCCAATGGAGTCCAGTTGAAGGGTCTTGTTGAACTGGTAGGACCAATAGATTTGGTTTTGGGGGGTGAGACAGAGACTTAGATGAGACTAAAAGAAAAGACCAAAAGAGAGAAGTGAGGAGAAAATGAAGGATAGAAAATGAAGCCATGTTTCAGGTTGAGATGAGATGTGAAGAAGTTGGTGCAATAATGTCTATATATAAAGAAGGGATGGATTGTTTTGAGTATGTAATTAGCTGTAGAGACTGTGACATTAATTTGGAAGTGTTTGTGAGTTGTGAATTTCCAGAATAATGTTTGGCAGGTAAGAAAACAAAGGTGCATCAGTGCATGTGAGTGTGAGAGAGTGAGGGGTTACTTGGCAGCTAGAAGAAAAGCTTAGTTGCATGGTATGCAAATTTCATTTGTTTTTATGTAAAGGAGGTGGTGCATTGTTGTTGGTAACTTGTTTGGTTTGGATTTTTGTCAAGGATTCTCTGAGTAGTGTATCAATCTGTTTGCATGACATAGTGTTTGGCTTTGTTTTTGGGATAGTTCTACACCAGCAAGCTGTAATACACAACAAGTTCAAGGGTAAATATCATAAATACGATTTTATACAATTTTGTGTGTCTA
This sequence comes from Vicia villosa, assembly GCF_029867415.1. Lineage (NCBI taxonomy): Eukaryota > Viridiplantae > Streptophyta > Magnoliopsida > Fabales > Fabaceae > Vicia > Vicia villosa. Next base: position 153,893,937 of record NC_081185.1, read on the forward strand.
GGCTGTGTTCTTGGAAATAACTCGAAGTAAACTTGTGATATACTGTAATTAAGGTGGACATTTCAAACAGAAGTTAAAAGTGAACTTTTTCAATTTTATTAAAAAAAATTAAATTTTATCATTAAATAAAAAAAATGATATGTAATATTTCATTAAAATTTATAAAAACTGTAAAGATGTATCTTTATTGATTTTTTTAGAAAGCATATGTTAATTTTTAGATTTTTTTTTTTTTGAACCTACATGTTTGTTTTTTAAGAATGTGTACATGTGTATCAAATAATATATGTATTGTAATTGATATATTTCTTAGTTTTATAACTAAAACATCTCTTAATCTTTTTCAATTTTAATGAATAAATATTATTTTACTTTTAATTAAAATATTTTTAAAAACTGTAATTGAAAAAAGTAGAGCAAATCATTATAGTCACATCACCTAAAGCTTTTTTTATATAAGATTATTTGTTTCAACTTTTTTTTTTTATAAATTATATTATTTTTGTTAAAAATAAATTTTAAATTTAAATGAATTTTTTTAAAAAATAATTTGTAATAAAAAATTATTTTAAGTATTCATATTTTAGTTATAACGTTTTTTGAATATTAAATATTTTAAAAAAAATATTTAAAGTTCAAATAATTTTTATTAACTTTAAATATAGTTTTAAAATTTTCAAATGATTTTCATTATGAGAAAAGAGGATATGCACTGACAATATAAAATTATTTTACACCGTCAATAAATCACTACTATTTAATTAGTCACATCATAATGTAAATTTTAAGTTACTAGCAGGACATGATAGAATAATTAATGAAAAAAAAGGATATGCGCTGACAGTGTAAAATAGTTTTACACTATCAACCAATGACGACCATGAATCAGGACAAGTCAGACTGAAAATTTAAAAAAAGTTGTATGACATGACAGAATGTTATATTCTAATTGGATGACAATGTAAAACTATTTTACACTGTTAATGCACTACCTTTTAACTCATAATTAATTTCCATTAATTGACCGTATAAAACAATTTTACAGTGCATAACCATTAAAATAATGAATATACTTAAGTTGTTGAATGTCAAAATCAATATTTTAATTTATAAAAAAAATTAAAATAACTTTTACTCTTTTCTCATAAAAATCATTTTTAAAAAATCACTTTCAAAAAATATATAAATATAGAAAATTATATCCATTTAATATGCCATATATTATTAAAATTGTAGTCCTTCTCATAGTTTCATTTTGTTCCCAGGAATATTGCAAAAGATTTCTGGTTAATAAAATTGGCACCTCTAAACTAAATCTTTTTTTAAGGGGGGTGTTCATTTCGTCCAATTGTGTTTTTGATCTTTTTATTTTATTAGAATTAGTCTTTGATTCAAAAGAAAAAATATTAAAACTTTCTGTTAAAAAAATTACAACTTAAAATAATAATACATTTAATCTTCAACTTAACTCAATCTCCCTTGAAAAAATATCTTCAAACCAAAAAGTTATACATATATCCCATATACGGTTCAGAAATACGTGAATAGTATTTTTATTATTATTTTAAAATTTAAATATATTTTTATATTTTTCTTTAAAATTATTTTAATTAATAAAATATTAAAACTTGATTAATACAGTTTTAAGGTTGGTTAATATATATCCTGACATAAAATTTTAATATATATAACCGTTAAGACTTTAGTTAATAATTTATATAAAGTTGGTTAATACAGTTTATAACTTGGTTAAAACATTAAATAATAAAATATAATTGATTAATATAGTATAAAAATTAGTGTCAGAACATAATTAATACTATGTATTTTATTGGTTAATGAATTATTGAAAATGGTTTATGAATTATAACTAAAATAATTAATTAATGTCTATATTTTTGTGATTAATACAATTGTGAAGTTAATTAATGACACAACTATATATTTGTGTTATAAAATTATGAAATTAACAAAAACAATATAGAGATGAAGTAGAGAAAGTAAGAGAGAAAGTGGTATTCTATTATCTTCTTCGAGAAGTATTATCTACATTGTAAAGTGTACCTTATTTATAGGAGATTAGGAAGGTGAAAAATCATAACCTTACTATACCACTTAATAGGAAATATGAAGATGAAAGATTAGAATACATATGGACATCAACAATAATATTTATTCATAACACTCCTCCTTGGATGTCCATTGAGGACATGCCTCGTTAAAACCTTACTAAAAAAACCCAGTGGGAAAAATTCTAGTGAGGAAAAAAGAGTACAATATCCTTTAAATATGAATTGCCTCGTTAAAAACCTTACCAGAAAAATCCAGTGGGACAAAACCATGGTGAAGGAAAAAAAGTGAAAAACATATGTTTTTCTCCCCCTCATGCATACATTTATATGTGAGACGATATTCTTTATAGTCGTTGCTTAGAATGACTTCTTCAAAGTGACTTCATGTAGTGTTAATAGTTATGCAAGATTTTATGAAGTTGTTGTCATGATTTGTTTTATAGATCTCCATGAAGGTTGTAACATCACATGTAAACAAATAACTTGTTTCTGATCTACCATTGTGAGGATCTGACAAGTAACCTGCATCTCTAAGATAGCGAAGTATATGTTTGACTCTCTTTCAATATCTTCGTGTAGGTGAATAATTATATCTTGCTAATATATTAACTACAAATGATATATCAAGACGTGTATAATTAACAAGGTGCATTACTTGGTCTTGAAGATCTTTTCTATATAGCCTTATTGATGTACAAATATTCTTTTGTCTACATGTTCAATTTACAAACCTAGACATATTTTATCTTTTCTAGGTCCTTCATCTCAAACTCTTTATTTAAGCAATTTATAGCTTTTGGAAGCTCTTCAGGAGTTCCAATAATATGTATGTCATGCACATAGATAACTATTATTGCAAATTCTCTTCCACATTATTTTATGAAAATACAAGTAAAAATTTAGTTATTTGTATATTCATCATTTAATAGATATTCACTGAGGCGATTATACCACATGCATCCAAATTCTTTCAGCCCATAGAGAGACTTGTTCAATTTGATGTAGTAGTTTTATCGAGATCCACAATTACGTGCCTCTGGTATATTGAACCCTTCAGGGAGTTTCATGTAAATATCACTATTAAGTGAACCATATAAATAAGATGTCATTACATCCATCATGTTCAAATTAAGCCCTTCATGGCTAATTAATTATCAAAAATCGATTGAATCCACTACAGGTGAATATGTTTTATCAAAATCAATCTTAGGTCTTTGTGAAAAATCATAGAGCAATAAATCAAACTTTATATCATTCTTATTTTTCTTTTTCACAAAAACTCATTTAAATCTAATTAGTTTCACACCTTGAGGTGGTCGGACTACAGGTCCAAAAGTGAGTCACTTGTAAAGTGAGTTTAATTCTTCTTCAATTGAATATATTTATTTTGGCCAATTCTCACTTAGTCTACAATTTTTAATAGACTTTGATTCATGATCCTCGTTATCATTAATCACTTTTAGCGCTATAATGTATACAAAGACATTGTCAATATTGACTTTATTTGGTTATCTTAATTTTGATTCCATTCCATTTCATCCATGACATAATTTATCGAGATCTCTTTATTTCATATTTCAAGTACTTGATTTGTTCTTCTGGAACTGAAAATTAAATTAGGTCAAAGTGCTCTTAGCATTTTCATATCCTCACTTGGGTCATCTTTAACTTCTTTTCTTAGTAGAGGACTTTTAACATTGGAACCGACTTTCATACAAAGCTTCAGGCGCATCAACAACTCATTTGTAATAATATATTATCCAATAGGAAAATCCACTTTGAATGGAGTATTATCAGCAAATAATTTATTTCATAAACTTTGCAAATGAATAATATTTTGAACTTTTGGTTCATATTGATTTGTACGAGGATCAAGACAACAATTTATTTTAACTTGTTCATTTGAACTTCTTGTTCATTATTTCAGTTGCTTATTCCCTCCCCTAATATTGGGAAAATTAATTTATCAACTGATAATTAGCCTACTGGGGTGCAATCAAGTATTTGATTATTTTCTCAAATTATATCCTCAAAATTGAGAGTCATATTAATTATATTTTTCCAATTTTCTTTCATGACTCATCTTAATGTATTATATTGGAGCAATTGGAATATACACAACACATCCAAATGTCCACTAAGATGAGAAGTATTAGAATAAATTAGGGAGGACTAAAATATAGTATCTTGTTGGGTTAATGCGAATAAATATCTTAATATCATACTTTGGGTGTTTCAAATATATAATTTAGAATTGATGATCTCATAAGTATCAATCATATAATTAACTTTAGACGTCTAAAGAATGGATCTTCGGGTCCATTTTATTTTTATGAACATATATTACATGATATTCAATATCAATTTTAATAATATATGTGATACTTATACAGGAATTTCTAAAAAATCCAGAAAACAAGATCTTAGTATAATTAGTTGAGAAAATAATTTCACAAACTTCTAGTTGTTGTGAGTAGAGACATATGCATGATAGTTTAGTCGATGCAACAATTAATGTCATAAAAACGCAATTTCTCAAATTTTTATTTTCCTTTAGAAACACACAAATATTGACTGGATTGAAGAAACTTTTGGTTCTTCAATACAAATTATTCGCATCATATTATATCTGAGATGACCCAATTGGTTTTACCAATGACACATTTAAGTCTAATTTGTAAACTACAGGTTTACAATGACATGTGCTTCAATTGTACTAATATAAGTGTAGTACAAGCCCAGGGAAAAAGACGGTAGCTTTTCTTTTATACATTTTCTATCCAAATTCTGTTGTGTAATACAAAGATATTCAATACCTCCAATATAAGTCAAAACCAATATAATAATATTTCATTATTAAACACTTTAATCAAATACATTCATATGAACATATGATCATATAATTATCAAACAATTACCTCTTATAAAATTAAACATATTTAATCATACAATATTATATCACTAAAATTATATCGTAATATAATTAATTTTACTTACTATCTGGATAAGTTCTTCAGGAACTATAAAAATAATTTATTTTTCTATCCTTCAGGGATGCTCGATAAGTTCTTCAGGAACTATATAAATAATTTGTTATAAACAATAATCTTATATATATATATATATATATATATATATATATATATATATATATATATATATATATATATATATATATATATATATATATATATATATATATATATATATATATATAACCATCCTTCTGGGATGCATTAAAATCATTTGTGTCATTTTTCTGAAATGACAATCTTTTAATGAACATATTACAAATTATGAATTTTTAGATCGATTCAACAACAAAAATTTATGAAATCCTTATGGGATTCAATAATATTATAGATGCGACCTTTTAAAGGTGATTGAACGTTGAATTCTTCTGGAGTTCATCAATTATTGATAAACACAATACTCGATTAAACTTAATCTTTGAACAATAATTTGGAGTTAGTTTAACAATAATCTTTAGTTCTACAAATATCACATCACAAACTATTTCCATAAACAACGGTCAAGAAAAATTATTCTTTGTGCAATCCTTCAGGGATGCTTGAATATTAAATTAACACTTTTATGTGTTAAAATTCAATTCCGGACAAACATATAAAAATGCTTTAATGTTAAATTCTTCCGAAATTTAACACGAATGATCAAAGAAATCTAATATTATTGTACAAGGTAAATCAATTTCTCTACAAAATATATATAAAAATAAACATATTTTTATGAATGAAAAAAAATAGTAACAAAAACATGAATTATATTATATTGGTTCAAATATATTAAGATTAGGAAAATAACGTAGAACCTGGCTATATCATTACTCGCGTTGTAGAGTATCGTGCTGATAACGTGTTATGAAATTAACAAAAACAATATAGAGATGAAGTAGAGAAAGTAAGAGAGAAAGTGATATTCTATTATCTTCTTCAAGAAGTATTATCTACATTGCAAAGTGGACCTTATTTATAGGAGATTAAGAAGATGAAAAATCATAACCTTACTATATCACTTAATAGGGAATATGAATATGGATGACAATGGATACTCATGGATACGGATACTAGTCTCCCGATACCCATCCGTTTAATAAAAATGATATCCAAATCCGCCCCATATCCGTGTGGATATCTGCCAGGTGGGTATCCGTGATATTTTAAATATCTGCGGGTATTTACTGATACCCATGGATACTTTTTTAATTGAAATTTACTAATTTTTTATATATTGAATAAAAAATTTATCTTTTTATTAATAGAAAAACATGTGTTATACATTTACTATATTAATTTCAAAAGCATCTTATAATGAATATTGATGTAGAATGTGAGAAAATGTTAAAAGAATATTTAAGTATACTAATTGATATTAAAAAGATATTCAAGTATACTAATTTAAAAAAGATATTCAAGTAATTTTAATCACTATTAACGGATATGGATACCCGCGGGTATGGATACCATCAAATCCGTATCCGTATCCATAAGTAAACGGGTAGCTAAATATCCGTTTATAATACCCATGGATATCCGTTAAGCTATCCAACCCGTGCCCGTGACGGATTCTATCCGCGGGTACCCACGAGTATGGATTTTTTGCCATCCTTAAATATGAAGATGAAAAATTAGAATACATATGGACATCCACAATAATATTTATTCATAACAAAAAAATTTTTAAATAAAATTATAGTGTTCATCGTATAAATACGGTAAACAGAATATGCGGTGTTAAATTTAATTGTAAGTTTTGCTGCACATTTTACTCCACTTTATCCGGCTCCGCTCACTTTGTTTTCCAATGTTTAAACATAAGTAAGACAAATAAATGGTTTGTTCATATCGTAAAACAAATATAATTTTTCTTTTAAAATGATACAGAAAAAAATAGAGTATTTGGGTGTGTTTGGTTCGAGGTAGAGCAAAGGAAGAGGAGAGAATATTTATAATAAAATGTATTTGATTCAATTTTAATCAGTGGAGAGGATGCGAAGAGAACAAAATATCTCCAAATGACACATTTTGTGTTTTCCATATCGGTGGATTCGGAAGGAAGAGAATTTGAGTTTTAATATTAATTAAATTAATATATTTACTAAAATAATGTGAATTCTAATTTATTATAAATTATTATTTTATTTTATGTTTCTATTTTTTTTTTTGATTTTTTTCTATAACTGACATCATCTTATTATAATTATTATTCACCCTTCAACTTAATTTTTAATTTTTTATTTAATAAAAATTATAATTACTATAATTTTTAATTTTTTATTATAATTTATTTTATTTATTCAAAAATTGTTATCAGCGTAGTTTATTTTGTGTTGAGAGTTATAATTTTTTTAATGTTATGTTATAAGTTATGACTTTTTAATCACTCAATTATAGAAATATTATTTTCAAAAAAATATTTATGAAATTTTCACCTTTGAATATCATATTACATATTACTTATATAAAATTACAAAGATAAAATTATAAATTATTATTAAAATTCCTCTTCTTCTCTCTCATGAACCAAACATTTTAATAAACAAAATCTCTTCTCCCCTCCCCTCATCTGTTCGAACCAAATATATATATATATATATATATATATATATATATATATATATATATATATATATATATATATATATATATATATATATATATATATATATATAATTACGAAAAATTTCACCCCTCTCCATTAAAATTCCTGCCCTTTCCTCCCATCTCTTCCCCTCATTTAGTCACTCTTACCTGTCAACCTGTCATTTTATCAAATTTTCGTAACAATTGAAATCTGTCACTAAGATAAAATTGATTGACTATGTCCAAAGTACCAATTCAAAAGATATGACTATTAAATCAAACAATTAGACTCGAGTGGTAAACGAGCTTCTCCTAAGGAGAAGGTTCGAAAAGTACCGAGTTAGATTGAAAAAAAAAAACTAGGACAATTAATTGAACTCGTTGATAGTATTAAAATCAATCATTCACGCATGTCTATTTTCATTTTCCACCGTAACTTCAATTTATTACAAGATCATCAATTCCTCGTTCATAACCTACTTCATCAGAAATTGGCCATGAGAAAAATATTTGTACGTGCTAACTTATTATACAAAAAAACTGTACAAATTTAGTAATTGAAAAAAATAAATTAAAAATATCATGTGATACTGCTGTAGAAACAGTTAGATTTAAACCCGAAAAAGAACCCAAAATTCAAAACACAATCGAATTTCAGACCTGTATCTCTCCCTGGCTGATGCACCAATGCAAATATCCGCGATCCAATTCTACGTATATATTCGCCGCCGTTCAATCTTCTTTGAAACACAATTGGACGGCGTGACATTATACGCAAAATTGGACAGTGCGACTTTAACGCAACCTGTTTCCAAAATGATTTAATGTCGGGCGGAGTCAACGGCAGATGACGGCATGATAGGAGCAGTAGCAGAAGAAGTTCCTTCATCGTCGCTATTGTTGACCTTTGGCCTCGGTGACCTAAACGACAACGCCCTAGCCAAAAACGACGGTGCTCTAGTAAAAACCCACCGGTCTGATTTAAAACTCCGGTCCACCCAGCTCGAACTTTTCCCTTTACTACTTCCTTCACCGGTTCGGTAACCATGCCTCGAGCTACTTTCCCTTGGCAACGTAATCAAACTACTCGTCCGTTGTAACTGCCGGTTCATTAACTGTTTCCTCACCGCAAAAGGCAGCTTCAAAGTGAACCGGTCCGTGTTCTCGCCCGGTTGAACCAACGAATGACCGGTCGAGTGCGACTTCGGAAAACGACGCGCCCGGTTCGACTGAGATCCACGCGTTCGATTCCTATTCAGCGTTTTCTCCAACGCAATCACTTCCGGAGGAACCAAAACTGGATCAGCTTCCGCGTTTTGTTGCTCTGTATGCGCTTGAACGGCGTCGTTTTGAGCTTCAATATCTAGTTGTGACTCGTTGTTTGACTCGGGAACACCGTGAACTGACTCACCGGGTTCAGGAACGAGATTCGCGCGACATACCGGACATGTTGTATGCAAAGCTAGCCACTCATCGATACACTCAGTGTGAAAAACGTGGTCACACTTGGGAATCAAACGCAGCGTTTCGGTGTCTTCGAATTCGGATAAACAAACAGCGCACTCGAGATCCTCTTTTCCGATCTTATGGATCTTGACTTCGGAGTATTGGAGAATCGGGAAAGTATCGATGACGGATGAATCGAGTCCGCGAGCTGCGGTAACTAGACGGCCGTTGATGATGGGGAGACCGGTGTTGGAGGGAGATGAATCGGAGCAGCGGCGGATGTAGATGGAGAAAAAGCCCATGAGGAAAAGAGCGGCGACTAAGATGACTATGATTATGGCAAAGGAAGGGCTGAATTGGTTGAAATTGGGGTCTGTGAAGTCGTTGGTTTGGTTTCGGGCTTGGGCTTGGGCTTTTGCGGCGGAGAGAAGGAGGAGGATGAATAAGAGGGAATGGTTTTTCATTTTGCAGTGTTATTTTTTTCTGTTGATGAAAAAAATAAGAAACAAAGAGTGTGTGTGAGTAAGAGAAGGGAAAGGAATAAAGGAGGGTTTTAACTTTTAAATGAGCTTGCAAAAGAGTGTGTTTGTGTGTGTAAGGGTATCAAGGATAAACAATGGTGGTCAAAGATGGTGTGCCCAATTTGTTTAGTGGCTGCGAAGGTTCCTTTGAATAAGGAGAAATGTTTTGTTTGTTTTCCTATTAAAGAAAAGAAAGTAAAAGTTATTTTATAAAATGGGTTTTTTTTTTGTTAATTATAAAAGAAGAATATTCAAGGAGTTTGAATAAGAATGATGATGAATAATAAACAATATGATAAAATAAGAAAAATTAATGACTTTATAAAATTATTCAAAATTAGTTTTTTTTTTTGGGTAAAGTTGGGAAGATAGTAATAATTAATTTACCTAGTAATTTAGAGGGTGGACATTGTGAATAATGGAATTTGTTAATAGAGGGGTGAAAAGGTTAAAGAAAGTTTGTCTTTTTAAATATTTCTATTTTTTATCAGTCTTTATAATTTTTGTAAAGAAGATTTGGTCCTGAATTGTTTTCTATTAGCATTTTTAATCATGTTTTTAAATGAACTTAATGGATATTGATTTGACAATAATAATAAAGATGTGTTATTTCGAATGATGATTGAGATTTTAATTTTAAAAACTAAACAAATATAATTTAATAAAAGTAACAAAATAAATAATAATAATAATTTATGTTATTAAATCAAATATAAAATAATAAACTCAAAAATTATATTTAAAATAAACCATAACAATTTATTTAAAATGAGTTAAATTTAAGTAATTTTTAGAAATTTTAAAATATAAAAAAAATATTTTTTTAAAAAAATATATATATTTATAATTTTTTTTTAAACTGACTATTCTAAAAAATTATTTAAAAACTCAAACAAACAAATTATGGGGGTTATTAGAATGTTTTGAAGAAAGCAGTAGAATATTTGTAGTTAATGTTTGATTTACTTATTTATTTAAGCATAATTAAAATTGTCATTGCTTTTTTACTAAGAATTAATTAATTAATATGCTTTGAAATTATGTAGTCAGTTAAATAGAAACGCTTGTTAGCTCATTTTATTTAGTAATCCCATAGATCTGTTTTTGATCCATTGTTATAAATAACAGAATGATCAAAATTGACTTTCTTTCTAGATCACCTATGATAATCCATTACATACGCAGCTTTTACTTTTTTTTAATCAGATTTTAAGAGAAAATTCAAATTTATCACGCTGAAATGTTCAACAATTTCGTCATCAACTGCGTGTCGCAAAAACTGTATATATAAAATCAGTTATAAAGTTTAAAATAAAATAAAAAAATTGATAAAATATTTGTGTGTTCGCACACGTTTGCTGTGGGCATGGAAAAATGTGACCTCTGATGTGCGGGTTCACTTTAATGGGCATGACATTGTTCCAAGAAACTACAGTACATTAGTGGCCATGACATAAATCATAAGCCAATTTTAGGGAAAGGGTTCCATTTTTTTTTAGGCTATGTTTGGTATGGTAGAAATAGAGAAGAGAGAGTAAGGGAAGAGAGAATTTGGAGAGAGATAGTGAAGTTATCCTGCTTGGTTGTGAAGAGAAATAGGAGAGAGAGACTAAAAACATGTGGGTCCCACCTAAAACTCTTTCTCTCCAAAATTGAGAAGAAATAGAATGGGAGAGTGAGTGATGTTGTATTTTCCAATTGTACCCCTTTCTCATCTTTTATCTCATCTAATTAATTTAATACTTTTTTCATTACGTTGCATGTTATTTTCAACGATAATGTATTTTAACTGGAAATTATTTAATAAATGTAAAGCAAGGATTTTTTTTAATTAATAGCTCTATTATCAATAAACACAATTTGCAATTTTTTTACGTTACACACAATTTTGCAAAGTGTTAAAAATATACATTAAAAAGTTATATATATTTTATTAATTTATTTGTAAAAAATATATCTTCTATTCATTTAAAAATTAATTGAATTAATAAAATATGTTTAATATAAGAATTAATTATATTAAATTTGAATAAAAGTATTTTTAACATAAGGGTATTATAGTACTTTAAAAATAAGTTAAACTTCTATCTTCTCTATTTCTCCTCTCTTTCTCTTATAACAATCAATATCTCAAATCAACTCTATTTCTCACCTTCTTCTCTCTTCTTACACTCTCTCTCATCTATTTCTCTCTTCACAACTTCTCTTACAAACCAAACATAGTGTTAGGGTGTGTTTGGAACAAGAGAAAAACATAAGAAAGAAATAGGTGAGAGAGAAGTAGAGGAGAGATAGACAATTTCTTCTGCTTGGGATTGAAGAGAAATAGGGAAGAGAGACCAAATAGTGGTGGGACCCACACCTTTTCTTATTCTCTCCAATTTGAGAAGAAAAGAGATGATAAAGTGTGCTTCCATTTTTACCCCAATTAGTGACACTATTTTTTTTAATGAACAATTATACAGAGAAAGCAATGACATACACACGTGATTGCTTGGAACGGTAGAGTGTATTTATAGTGAAATAACATGAAATTATAGTATTTTTTTTAGTATATGAAAAGACAAATTTTAAGTAATGTAATATGAATTGATTAGTTAATTGACGTTAAACCAAAAATTTGGATATGTTAAATTAATTAATAATTAAAATTAGTATTTTAAATTATTTGAATTAGTAATGACTAATGAGTGCAATTTTTTTTGGATTAGTGAGATTAATTTAATTAATTAAATTGATTAAATCAAATAATAAGTAATTCAAAAAATTATTTTATTTGAACTAAAAAAATAAGGGTATTCTTGTAATTTTAAAATACCCCTGTATTTTTTTCTTAAAAATTAAATTAATTGAGTTTTTAACTATATTAAAAATAATTAATTTATTAAATTACTTATTACTTGATTTATCTAACGAATTTACTCTAAACCACTCAAATAAAATCTCAAAGTTAACTTTGTCAAATAATTTAAAAATAATTAATTTTAGATATTAATTAATTTAACATATTAATATTTATGATTTCATTTTAATTATTTTATTATTAAATAACCTCAAAAAATTACCATACTCTCTTCCCTTCCATATAAATCATTCTCTCACACACCACCCACAGCCACCGATCCACCGTTCCACCATATCCAAAACAAAATTCTTACTTTTCAATAAATATCCGTTTGTAATTTTAAACTTCACTCAAGAAAATTGATGATTGATTTCTTTCAGCAACACCTTCTGATTCTTCTATTCTTGAGAAATGGTTATTGCATTCTTGAGAAACAACAAGGCTCCATGCATCTTCATATACAATTTCTGGTTTTTATTTATTTATTAAGAATTACTGTTAATAACAGAGGGTAAAAGTAGAATCATCTTTTATGTGTCTTCTTTCTTTGCAATTTGGAGAGAAGCGTAAAAGGTGTGGGTCCCATGAGAATTTTAGCTCTCTTTCTTATTTCTCCTCTGTTCCAAACAAGAGAAATGGCCTCTCTCTCCCCTACTTCTCTCGTAGCTATTTCTTTCTTATGTTTTTCTCTTGTTCCAAACAGACCCTTAGTGTTTCCACTTCCTAGCATCAGGTTTATCCTAGAAAGGGATATAGTGCATTGACTAATGATATCCATCAGATCGGGATAAGCTAGCATGAGATTTTGGGGGCAAGGACCATGTCTTGTCCAATATAAAGCTAGCAACCATAACTTTCAAATGATTATGAAATATGTTTGGAATGTTGTATCTGTTTATAAGGGGAGGACCACACCAACTGTCAAAGCTAAAAATTAGCCTAAATGTCATTCCAATGAGCCATGAAGAAATCTCCATAATTTTTTTAGTACCGATCCTTCAAACCAATTCAAATAGAGGAAGAGATGTTGTTCAAAATAAGAAAAGTGGAACATCCTAATTTATTATGACGAATAATAATAAAATTATAGTACAAAATTTCATTTAAAACAAGGGTTAAATATACAACACCTCTGTAATATTAATGAAATTTGTTTTTAGCTTTAAAATAGTTTAACATTGTCATTCAATAGAAATCCATTAATTTATCATGTCATTAAATTACTTTTTAAATAAAAATATGGTTTAATTAGATATATGGTGGTGATTGATTGACAGTGTAAAAATATTTTACATATGTAATGTTAGCGAGATTTGTTTTTAGCCCATGATAACATTTTTTTTTTGTAAAATCCCCCTCGTAATATCCAAATTCTTCCACTATAGCTCCTGTACACACTATTTGACTTTATATTCTATTTTGCTTGCGACATGACAGTCTAGGTAGAATTTCTTATTTTTTAATTACTTATAAAAATCCACGTGTATTTTTTATTTTTTTAATGATGTATTTTTTTAATGTTTTATTAATTTTTATTTTTTTAATGATGTATTTTTTTAATGTTTTATTAATTTTTATTTTTATTATTTCGTTTAATAACTATTTTTTTAAGTATGTAATTAATTAATCTATATATTAATTATTAAATATTAAAATTTTACAATTGGACCTAAACTCATGTTATTTTACACAGCAGCCCAATTAATATTAAATTGAAGTAAATGTGACTAAATCATTTATAAACTCTTGCATTTTAATTTAAAATGTCGATGTGGAACTATTAGAATATCATCTTCCATACAATTACACCATTAATCATCCCTCTATTCCAAAACTAACACCTATAACAACTCAATCAGTATTGCAAAACTAACACCTGCAAACAACTCTTTCATATTCATTTTGAAGTTATCTGAAGAACAACTCAATCAGTGGAAATAACATAAAGTGAAGCTTTTAATCTTTGGACGCCATGGTTGAAACTTGGAAGACTTAAGGATTGGTATGTAAGCTATGATGGCCTGCTTGCTCTTGATGGGTGCGTGATGGCGAGGTTGACAATTTTGCTTTGAAGAACGATAAAACCGGTTACTGCGGTTTTCTTGAGGGGCTCACCGTGACCGCTAGGGTCAATGATGTTGTACTGAACTTTTATGATGTACTGAAATTTTTGGTATAGTAATATTTGTAAGCAGGTTCTCTCATATATGTGCTCCTTTTGAATTCATTGTAGCCATGATAATCAACTTAACAAATTCAACAAGTAAATCCACAGACAAATTCTCCTTCCAGCACCAAATGGTATATATTCGATATTCAAACCTTTATAATCATTGTAGAATCCAAATATCTTTCTAGAATAAACCTCTAATCTTCAGTCAAATACTCAGGATCTCTTCTAATTGCCTATGCATTTTCTATAACTTTGTTTACTGCATGTATTTGTTGTTGAAGAGATGTTTCATCAATGTATCCTTTGGTGCCAAAGTGTTGTCTTGCTTCTTGTTGGGCTTTGATCATCACTGTTGGGTATTTTTTTAGCATTTCTGAAATAGCCCATTCTATGATTGCAGATGATGTATCACATCGAGCAACAAACATGTCTACCCATTGAAGTTATTGCACTTGTCATGCATGTAACTTTTTCACTTATGTTAATGCATGATCCAATGTTATTCGAAATATATTTTATTAAACTATATACTTCTTGTTCTCTAATTGATTGAAATCATCACACACATTTTGTATAAAGAAGCTCTTGTGAACATATACGGTATCCGAATATAGTGCTGGTTATTATTGTAGATGACATGTCATGAGTTTATGGGATGACGAATAGTTTTTGTGACAGCTTTTTGAATTGTTGTTGTAGTCTTGTTCATGTTGTTACTAAGGTGCAGTTGCAAGTGGGGATTAGTAGTTGAATGAGTGAACGTAGAAGCCTCCATGATGTAGGCCATGTATCTGTTAATAATTATGAGCAATGGTGGTAATATTAGTGAGTTTCGCATTAGACCCCTGTAAAAGAATTTTATTTTTCAGAATTTATATTAATTATTATTTTTCCTTTTATTTTAAATTTTAGAAAGTGATTAAACAAAATTAGCTTTGCAACTTATTGGGCTTATAGCCCATTTACCCTCCGTCTGTTAACAATTTAATGTTACTCATGCTTGTTTGTTTTATAAACACTAATTTATTTCGCAGTGGAAAACAAATAAGCGTTCATCCCCCTAATGTTACGTATCAGAGTAACGATGTCGACTCGAACTAACTGAAGGTTATCATCCTTCACTCTTGATCACCTGCACGTTACCGACATAAGGATAACGTTAAAAAAAGGGGTGAGATATCATAACAATATAAAAAAGCATATGATAATAAGTATATGAAGAATAAAGTCATACACATTTCACCACTTCACAAAATCATCATCATCATCCATTAACAAGTAATATACAAGTATTCAACAACAAACAACTCATCATTACGTCATTGGTTATAAAATGCAATGAGATAACACCAACTAAAATGCATGTGGTACGAACAGGGCATGAGCCCTCAACATAATGCCAATAAATAAAGGCAGCAACAAGGCATGAGCCTTCAACAATTTGTCAATCCAGGCCAACAACAGAGCATAAGCCCTCAACGACGCAAGGTATGCAACATCAATATGCAACAACACAATCATGTAACCACGAGGCATAAGCCTTCTACAAACGCCAACATAGGCCATCACCTATTCGTCATCATACATCCACATCATATAATTATTAATAACAATCAGCAACAAGGTTCAAGATATCTTTCTCAAACAATCATTCATTCCAATGCATAAACATAAAAAATTCAAGTATTTAGTTTTCAATAAAACTCGGCTCAAAGACCATTCAAACGACTCTAGTAAATTCTGGAAAGTTCACTAAAATTCTAAAGACAATCTTGGTCTGTGATTCTGCAAAGGATATTTGGGAGGCGATGTGAAGAAAGCATCAAGGTTCGAAGAAAGTGAAGCAGACGCAATTGCAATCTTTGCAGCGAGTATTTGAGATTCTTTCAATGGTGGAAAGTGAATCTGTCAATAATTACTTTACAAGAAGTCTGGCTATTGCAAATCATATGATAGCACATGAAGAAAATACAGAACATGTTGTGGTTAGGGAGGGAATATTGAGTTCCATGCCTGAAAAATTCAATTACGCGATGTGCTCTATAGAGGAATCGAATGATGTAACAACTATGTTAATTGATGAGCTTCAGAGCAGTCTTCTTGTTCATGAACAAAGAATGAAAGGACAAAAAGATCATAGTGAAAAACAAGCTCTCAAAATAGTTATGTTGGTAGAGGTAGAGGAAGAAATGCCACAAGGGGTCATGGTAGATGAAGAATGAACAAAGAGTTAGAGGAATGTTACAAGTGTCGTAAGCTTGGACACTATCGTAATGAATGTCCTGATTGGGAAGACAACATTGTAGAAGCTATATAATTCCGTTGAGAAAAAAATTATTGTTAGTAGGAATGTTATTTTTTAGGAGTCCAAAGGGTGGAATTGGAATAAGCAAGGTGAAGCCAAACCAATTGATCATGTGAGTGATGTAGAAGAAAATGGTTTGATCTGTTTAATGAACAAGATGAGAATGCAGTGAATGATACAATTGACAGCAGTGGTGAAGCTATAAATATTAATTCTACTGAAGACTCAAGTGAGGACTCTGAAACTGAGCATGATAACTCCAACAATCTTCCAGCAAGAACAAGAAACCCACCTGATTATCTCATAGTTTATGTGACTGGCTAGGAAAATATAGACAATCAAAATTCTGATCACCTCCAAAATTTGGCATTTGCTATATTTAGCTCCAATGAGGATCCAAGCTCCTATGAAGAAGCTGTAAAATCAGATGATAATGATACCTTGGAGCTGACAGCTCTTTCATAAGGAGTGAAAGCCATTGTGTCATACTCCAATTTTGTTTGCATCTTTTACCATTATATGGTTTTTAGTTCCATTTTATTTCAAATAATTGGAATAGTCCATTTGGTAAAGATTTGAGCGTAAGGAGATACAAGAGCAATAGGTCTCGGATTTGAATCCCCCATTTTTCATCTTTTTGCATTTTTTTTCTTTTTATTTTATTTCTAACTTTATTTTTTTATCTGCAAAGATCATAAAAAAGTGAATTTTTAATCATTTTATTTTTTAATTTTTCGTATTTTTAAATTATGCATTTTTAATTTTTTTTTACTTTTTTCATTTTTATTAAAAAAAAAAATAATAAAGATCACAAAAATCATAAAAATTTTGCATTTCTTTATTTTAATATTAATTGTAATTTTTTAATTTAAATTTTTTAATAATCATTTTATGCATTAAAAAAATCTAAAAGGTAATGTTTTATCTAACTTTTTCAACAAAACATTTTATTGATTTCTTTGATTTGATATTTTCTACTTTTAGCAAAAGTCAAAACATGATATTGTCTAATTGTTAATTTTGTTGAATAAGTTTAATATTGCATTATTTTCTTCCTTTTTAGTTGACATAATTTTTATTTATAAATAGGTCAATTTTTGGGACCCAAAAGAACAATTAACAATTTACTTGGATCTGTCATTATCTGGGTAAATGTTGGTTTATTTTATACGATGTCTAGATTTATTAGCCATCTTCAATTTATCTAGAAATGAATTTTATCAATGATATATTGGTAACATGAGTCGGGAGGTGGATTTGGCTAGTATTTAGAATAAGCATGCCTAATTTGCTTGTTTTTAAAGCACTCAAAAAATCGATTCCCCTGACAACTAAAATTGAATTAAACTAGATCGTCGGCTTGTGCTTCGCCCGGATATATTAGAAATAAAATTATATATTTTTTATAATAGTTGATATTTGATTTTTTTTATTTGGATATAAAATTATCTTGTAGGTCATTTAGATTATATTTGCAATTATACTATTAATTTTTTAATGTGAAAGACAATAAATTAAAAAAGATATTTTTAATTAATAATATGTGAGATTAAATAACACATATTTATATTATAACTACTTACTTAATCAAATTATGTTGAACTTTATTTGTAAGAAATCGTAAAATTTATCTTTAAAATTTATAAGATAAATTTTACGATTTCTTACAAAATATCATTTTATATACACAATTTACTCAACTAAATAATTGATATTTTTTATATGTTTTATGTTCATTAAGACAAATAAAATATAATTAAAATTAGTTGTAAAATTTATTTGTTAAGTAAAAGTTTATAAATATTAATCTATATAAAAACAAAAAGCAATACATTCTCATCAAAAATAAGTTTGGTATTACTTTAGGGACAATGTAAATTTATTTTAATAAATTAATTAAAAATTTGATTTTATCCAAATTATAAAAATTTTATAAAGAAATAATTTTAATAATTATATTTTAATTTAAATATTTATCTAATTATTAATTAAAAATAAATATAAATTATAGAAACATCTAAACTATAATAACAAAAATTATATAAATTGAGATGTTATTATAATATAATAATTATAAAATATACAAAATTAAGATATAATTATAATCATCTAAATTTATGTAATAAAAAAATTAAATATTCAAATAACTTACTTATCATTATAATATCATTAATATTTTCGGTCCTAACACAATCACGTGAAATAATATTATTAGTTGTTAAACCATATATGAAATTAGGACCAAATTCCATATACTAAAAAAACACTTTTTATAGCATTAACCTAAAACAATAATAGATCTTCTAATAACACAACTATATTCAGCTCTAAATTATAAATCAGACACAACTATATTCAGCTCTAAATTATAAATCAGAATACTCCTAAGGCTTATTACTTTCAGATTTAAATTATAAATCAGAATACTCCTAAGGCTTATTACTTTCAGAATGTTATGTGTTTAACCCCTACAAAATCGAAATTCTTCAAACATATCTTTTTTTTTTGGCGTCCGATTCGGGGGCGAGTTCAAGTCCAGCGCCAATCACCACTGGGCCATTGTCCGTAGTTGGTTTTGATCTTGTATAAAATTGATATAGATAGATATTTATTGCATGGTTAGATAATGAAATACACTATCCAACTTAATGCTTTTGCATTGAAATATGTGCATTTGAGGGAAATCAAAGGAGAAGCTCTACAAGACTTCTTTGCACAACATTCCTGTATTGGAATCCATGATCTGATAGCCTAATGCATGGGTGTTTACAATTGAAGTATATAGAATCCAAAAGGGGTCAGGAGTTCATGGAGGATTATGTGGGTTATGGGTGTTTAATCCATCATAATGGATATTATTGACCACCACAATTTATATTAGTAATCAATTATATATTATTTTTTTAACACACATTCAATCAATTTTATTATTTTTCTTTTAATTTATCATTTATTTTTATGTTAGAAATTTTGTGTATACAATACAACAAGCGCTTATATAAGAGTTTATTAGTATCATGGAAAACCAAAATTCACCAAAATTAACATGTTAACATTTGATAATTCTTTAATCATAGTCTTTTTCAAGAAAATGTTGCTCTTTGAGACTTTGACCAAAACATAAATCGCTCTTATTATATTACTCCCTCCGTTTTTTATTATAAGTCGTTTTACACTTTTCACACAGTTTAAGAAAAATAATAATTGTGGTATGAAAATGAGAAATTATGAAGGTTTTTATAAAATTATCCTTCATTAATGACATGTGGAAGATAAATTTATATAATTCAAAGGAGAGAGAATAATAAATATTTAAGGATATAATAGGAAAAATAGTATTAATTATTCATTGGAATTGTAAAGCGACTTATATTTAAATACAATTTTTTTCCAAAACGATTTATAAATAAAAACGGGTGGAGTATATAGGAGTACAAAGTTAGCCGGTAAGCACAAGATGCCCATGTATCTTTAAAGTTTAAAATGAATAAATTGCTTTTCCAATGGCTTAGAAAAAATGTTGAGCTATATACTTCCAAATGTAATGGTTGGAAATCACTTCTTTGCCAAAATAAGCCGGTGGAATTTAATGCTTATTAATTGCTCTCCTCTCTATACTTAATAGTCAAATACTATCGCATTCTATAAAACGTGTTAACAATTTAGAACCACTTCTAGAAGTGTATGACTTTCTTTTTTTGGAGGCAAGGAGTTCATGACTTATTGAGTATTAATCGATTATTATAAGTCGAGCAATATCACACCTCTAGTTGCATTGGAAAATTTGTATATAGTTTATTATATAATCATTTACTATGATATTTTTTATAATTAATCTTATAAAATATTTTTTTATTTAAAATTTATTTTATCAATTCAAGATATTTCAAGATATTGATATTCAATAAAATTTCAAAGTGCTACATAAATTATCTAAGTATATCATTATTCATGAATTATGATTTCAGCTCCGTACATATTAAAGTAGTTTTTAAAAAATATGTTTAAGAAATTGTATGTATGTAATGGTTAAATGTATTTTATTTTAACAATATTTTCGAGTCAGAAATAATTAACGACGAACTAGGGATGACAATAGGAAGAATACTATGATACCCGTCTTCATATTTGAGGTTTAAAAAAGTTCTCGTATCCAAGCTCATTTCTGTGTGGGCACCAATGTTCATACTCGTACACGTGCTTTATGAGTACCTCAATACTCGTACCCGTTTACCCACATTTGTAGTAAAATTAAATCGATTAATTACAAAATATCATATATTTTTAAATTTTTTAAATATTAAAAAAATTATAAATGTTATTGTTTAGTTTAGAAATAAATAAATTTTTATTAAAATGTGTAATTGTTTAATAGCGATATATTTTTTAAATTTTGATAAATATGCATTTTTATATAATAATATGAATGATATTACATAAATATGTAATGCGGGTATGGGGCTGAATGGATAGAAAGATACACATGTCTGCACCCATACCCGCTTATTATAATGGGCAATTACCCGTGCTCATACCCGTACCCATTTTGTGGGTTTTTACCCTACCCGTTGTGGGCAATTTCTATGGGTATCCATAGGGAATGAGCCAAATTGCCATCTCTACGACAAAGTGAAATATCATTTAAATACATAAAGTGTGTTTCAGTATAGAATAATGAGGCAGATTTACAAAATTAAAACTCCAATACTCAAGTCTAAGACAAAGAAGTAGTTTTTTATTGTGATAATGAATAGAATACCTGGATCAGGCACGTGTAAAGATTTATATAGTTTAGGTGGTTAGAATTATTTCTGCTTAATTTAACGCTTTATATCCATCATCGTCTGATTAGATTGAACGATGAGAAGTAAGCTAGAGGTCTGAATTACCCGTGTTGTGCTTGAGCAAGGTCTTACTCGTTCCTCACGTCTTTCTTCATGCTACTCGTAATTAGGCCTTTATGCGTGAGCCTTGTGAGTAGCCCATAAAAGATCCTCCCAAGCACTTGTTTCTACTTGTTGGAACAAAAGTTTTATTTTGCGGCTTCCAGTCCGGTCCCAGATTGAACAGAGTGGGAAAGCTTTGACGCCGCTAGCATTGTGAACATGCATTGAATGTCTTTCTCGTATCTTGCAATATTTCACAGAAGGGTTTCGACGTGTGGCTCTAGACCTGACAATAATGATGCCTTCTTATCTTAGGGTACTTGAGTTTTTGAACATTTCAATGTAAGATCACGACCATTGGTAGCAAGGGTAACTATCTTTTTTCTCATTAATGAGACTTCAAGAATCATTCCCCTGTTTTCTATAGTTACTGTTAGACCCCAATTTTTGATCTTGAGATCCCACCTTATTTTGCATTAAGCACCAAGAGTGTGATCATCATTATCATTGTACATAATCATTCATGCATCATTTACTAACAAAAAATATACAAAAAAGATTGTGTTTGCTTGTTATTTGTTTCCTAAGGTAGGTGACTGATCAAGAGGTATCTTAGGGGTTATTGCCTCCAATGGATGAATTGTTGCCTAGAGTTGAACAAAGGTTTTATGTCAGGTATCTTTACAATAACTTTAGGAAGAGGTATCTTGGAAAAAAGCTAAAGGAAATCATATGGAAGGTTGCCAAGTCAACAATCCAAGGAAGTGATTCAAAAATCCAAGGAAGTGACAAAAAATCCAAGAAGATACCAGTCAGAAGGCCACCTACACCTTTTAAACCACCTGATCCAACAACTAGGTTGAATGCACCCAAAACTGTTGTTGGTTGAACAACAAAAAGGACAACACCTACTAAGAGATCCACACCAAAGTGGAAAATTTAGTTTAATGTTAGAGCTGTTGTTTAATTAAGTTATGTTAAGTTGCAACTTGTTAAGTTAAGTTTGTTGTTGAACCTGTAATGTAAGGTCTGTTGAACCTATAATGTAATGTCTAAATATTGGTGGTTCACACCATATTATTAATGAATCAGACTTAAGTGCTTTGTTCAATTGGATGTCTATATGTTTGAGTATAAACCAATTGATAAATAATGGTATAAACCAACTATAAATGAAAACAAACATACACAATACTTGAAAGCAAACACATAATGAAATAGAAACACATTAATTCATAACAAACATTTGATACTGATACAATTGTTACAACTATTGCAACATTCTAAATACCACCACATTCTAAAACAAACTGTTATAATTGACTCAAACTAATGCAAACTGATACAATTGTTACAACATTCTAAATATGACCACAACTAAAACAATACAAAACATTATCTTCCAAATTTTTTCCAAATTCATCATCTTTTTCATTTGAATTTGTAAGTCCCTTATATGTATCATTAGACCATCATTTGTTGCCTTTAAAGACTCCACCTCCATTTTTGCTGCATCAAGCTCATTTTGAAGCTTCTCTAACCTATTCTTTTTCTTCTTCATAAACTGGTCTTTCTCATCCACCACATCATCATAAAACCATTGAAAATATCCACATCCAGCTTGTGTTGCACCCCTGTGTAATCCACATTGCAACTTATCCATATCACAGCAAATAGAAATGAAAAAGCAAACAATAATGAAGAAGAAATTTAATATCCACAACCATTGAAAATATCCATATCAGAACAAACAGAAATGAAGAAGCAAAATAGTTGAAGAACCAAACAGAAATGAAGAAGCAATTTTCCTTAAAATGACGACAGCCCAAAAATGTCTCCACAGTCACATATGGGTTTCCATCGCAAATTGGCATCCAAACAGCCATCGCTCTTCACATTGGATTCATATGAACATTGCCTAGAGTTCTTTGATGATGAGTTCATTTTCCACAAGCAATTTCACACTTGAAAGCTCAAAAATTTAAGAACCCTAAAATTTGGGGAAAAGGAACGAAGAAGAAAATGGAATGGAAAGATGGAACGAAGAAGAAGGTAATGTAATCCACACCACCTGCCACGTAGACCAAAATAAACGTTCATTTCAGCCAAATTAATGGTAAAGATCACTTTGGACCTTTTTGAACAATTAAATGATCAATTTAGAATTTTTAAACTTAAAGGATCAAAATGGACTTAGAGGTAAACTTAAGGGAACAAAAGGGTATTTTTCCTTTAGTTAAATAGTGAATACTGGTGCAATAAATACATGAAATAATGATGTAATAAATGAAAGATATTTTGCACCTTATAGAAACTTGATTTTTGTTTTATGATGTATGAAAATGATAAATAAAATTCTAATCGATATAATGATGATATATCAAATGATCATGAATTTATTTTTCAAAATGCATAATGAAATAATGCACTTTTAGTCAATTTTTTCAACCTGTAAAATGTTGACTTTTTTTTACCTTTTATTATGATGCATGATATGATTAATGAATATTTCTAATAGAATAATATGATGATTTAAATGATTTTTCAACAATGATCAACGATGCATGAGTTTTTAGTCAAATTCACAACACATGAATAGTTGACTTCTGGTAAAGCACGAACATCATGTTGCTCGCCATTGTGGTACAACAAGGTATGTAAATGACAATCATTTTATTTTTTATAATTTGTAATTTTAATTTATATTTTATAATATATACTTTAAATTTTTTTTAGGAGAGATGTTTGAAGAAAGAACTCATGGTTGCTGGACACAGGATTAAGCTTATAGGGCGGGTTCCACATTGTCTCCCACTTGAGATGCATAAGTGGTTGATTGACTATGGTTTCTTGAAAACCAGATTGTCGAGGATAGACCAAAATTTGGTATCAACATTTATAAAGAGATGGCATCTAGAGATATCGCCATTTCACTTGCCATTTGATGAGATGAGCATTACATTGGACGATATTTCTCGTCTATTTCACCTTCCCATTAGGGGCGAGTTCTGGGCCTCTCTAGGTGTCATTGTAGAATATGATGTTGGTCTTGCTGTTGATTGCTTGGGAGTTGCATTTGGTGAGGCAACAATATAGGTTAGTTCTTGGAAGGGTACTTATTATAAGTTGGAGTGGATGTACGAGTTATTTACACGTCATCAATCTGCTTCTAGATGAGACTGTTATACTAGATCCTATATGATAATGTTCGTAGGTTGCACCATTTTTTCCGATAAGACTTTTACGCTTGTCAAGGCATAATATCTATTATTATTATTCAGGGACTTGGATGAATATGTGGGAGATATAGTTAAAGAATAGTTGTGTAGGTTACACTCGATAGATATCTGAGAGATGCTTCCATGTTTACTTGCAAGCAGGCCGACAAATATGCTACTCTACTGTAAGTATTTAATTTTATTTTGTTTATTTTTTTTTAATTATTGACTTTTTTATTAATAGTTTTAATTTTGTAACACTCTTGGATTCATGAGTATTTTCCAACTATTGGAATAAGAGGGGAGAACTGGAATGCAACTAATGGTTGTTGACTTCTTCGAATTATGAGATAGGCATATAAGCAAGAAGTACCGAAGTTGGATGACTTGAAACATGTATTGGACAAGTTGACAGTTGTTGATGTCATATGACGCCCATTCGAGAATCATAGAGTGGAGCGTCCACCTTATCTCCTCTTCTCATGTATTGAATCTTTGTGTAGTTGAGAATGCATCAGAGGTATCTACACATATTTAATTTTTATTGTATATCTGGAAAGGAATTTCCATAGCTGAAACATAAAAAAAAAAGTTAAAAGAAATTACAAAAATGATTATCTGATAACTTACCTTTAAGTTTTCCAGTTAACAATATGCGATTCACTGGATAACTTAACAATAAGTATTCTAGTACACAAATGGAATACACCATATAACACTGTACAAAGTTATCCAGTATAGGTAAAAGATAAATTACAAATTGAATAACTAATCAATTAGTTCTCCAGTAAAAACAAAATACAAATCGATAGCATAACTTCAAATTATCCGGTAAACAAAAAAAAACATACCGAATGACATTTCTAGTAGTTATCCGGTAAACATTTTTAGAAGTGTAAACTTCTTCAAATTTTCGAAAAACTTAAATGAATGGTAAAAATAAAATAATAAATTAGTTAAAATCATACAAGGACAAAGTTAAAATATTTCACAAAATATAAGAATGGGAGGATGAGTGAAGAAGTATGGGATAAAACTTGGGAATTTCTTAATCCACCTTATGTGGTGGAAAAGAACCCTATAAAAATCTTAAAATGCCTCTCTATTTTTGGAAATGCATTTTAGGACGCACTCCACAGTCCACACATATACAATTTATTCGTTTTTGAATTACGCTTAATTTTACGACTAAATTTATTCTAAAAAATTTCAGAAAAAATACATTTCCGGAACCTAGTGTTCATGGTCCTCAACCCAAGTTAGTCTCAACTACATAGTTATAAAATTGGTGGAACGAGGTTGATGATGAAGAAATTAACTAATTCTTAAAGCACTTTTCATTCATTCTTCATACGCATGATTAATACTACATTACTTCAAAGCATCCAAGTCCAAACTATTTTTCTGTTCATTAACAAACAAGTGAAGTTCACGGATAAAAGACATTATAGTATGTGATTCTAATTAAATTTAATATCAAATATTTCTAATTAAGTGAATCTAAAGGATACTAATTGCCTAGTTCTTGGAGATTAAATCAAGCTAAGAGTATTTCTGGAGTAAATTAATTTAGGTTGATAACCATGAATGAACAATAGGTTTTAGAAATGTATTTCTGGAGACATTTCAGATATGCATTTCTGAAATAAATTAAGCTGTGAAACTGAGGCGTAAGTAAAAAATGAATGAAATGTATGTGTATTAGGTATATCCGAAAATACATTTATAAAAATTAAAAATGTTTTTAAAATTTCACGCCTAGAAAAACATAAGATGTATTAGAAAATTTTCTAAAATTTTCAACATAGAGGAGAATCATGTATTGGCCTTACTTGGCCTGTATGAATTGGGCCGAGGGTTATTAACTTAATATAATAAGGGAAAAAAACTATTAATATCTTCCCATTTTTAATGTACACCTCCTTTAGAATGTTAATTTATGTTATTTTTTTTGTATTTATTTCTATTTCAAATAATAGTTTCTCAAATATGCTATATAATTGTCTTGTACTAAAATTTATGGACGGTGTTAAGTGGCACCTAGAATTTAAATTGAAGAGGAATTAACTTGCCACTCCTTCACTTATATTTCACATCTCTCTTATTTTATTTTATTGTATGTTTTTACTATTTTATTTCTATCTTTAAGTTATTAAATTTTAAAAAGTGAATTTTTATCGGAAGTTTCAAAATTATACCAAAATTTTTATAAAAAAAAATAAGAAATTTCAAAATTTCTGATAAAAAATTATAATTTTTGAGTTTTTACCGGAAATTTCAAAACTATATCAGAAATTTTGAAATTTTCAATAAAAATTCATGAAATTTTTACTAACAATTTTGAAATGTCTGCGTTCTTACTAAAAATTTTAAAATTTTCTGTATGAATTTAAATTCATTTGAACTACCAAAAAGTTTGTATTATACTAAAAATTTCTAGAATTAAATGCAACTAACCGGATAATTCAATTGAACTACCATAAAATTTTCTGTAATACCAGAAATTTCAACATACCTACTGAAAAATTTTATTCAAACATTCTGTTCTTTTTTTACCAGAGACAAGGCATTATAAAAATATTGGAGGGGGTGCCAAATTCAAATTTTAGAGTAACGGATTAAATTCTCAAAATTCAAATGCCAAACAAGCCCCACTACCCCAGGGCCTTGCTAACAAAACCGCATGATGATATTTTCAAATAGAAATAAGTAAAAAGACTATTGACTATTGAGGATTATTCAATAATATTTTAATTTTAAAAATAACTATAAATATGATTCTGATATTAAATATTTTCAAATTAAATTATATGATGAACTTATGCATTTATTTATTTATAAATTTTCTAAAAAAATATTTTCTTTTATCCCATTAAAAATAAGAGAAAAGGGATGATGCACTGATAATGTAAAAAAGTTTTACACTGTCAACCAATCATGATCTTGTTAAGCGCCAAGTCATAATGTAAATTTTAAATTACTGATATGATATGACAGAACAAAATGTTTATATTGGATTACAGTGTAAAGATTTTTTACACCGTCAGTGCATTACCTTTTAACTATAAAAATAATTTTTTTTAAGCTGACAATTTTATAAAATAAAAATGGAAGACAAGATACTCAAGGGGGACCAAGCCAAGACCTCTTAAGAGCAAATTCTAAGTCTAGGGGTATCTTCCTTGTCTAACAAGTAATCCTTAACCAGAGCAGAATGAACAAAAGGAAACCAATAAAAACTGCCTAAGGACAATCCTATGTTCGCAAGGAAGTCAGCACAAAAATTGGCTTCTCTAAAAATATGAGAGATCATAAACTCAATCGAGCGAGTATATTTAATACAACAAAGCCAACGAGATCTAATCTTTCAAGGAACAATATTTAAGTCAGAAAAAGCTTGCGCTACCATCTTGTAGTCAGTCTCAATCCAAAGCTTTGCGTAGCCCAAATCCTTTGTTTTCTTAAAAGCCACCATGACTGCCCATAACTCAGCCAATAGAGCATCCCCTTCCCCCATGAAGTCACATAAGCTACCCAAATAAGTAGCAAGGTGATTGCGGAAGATGCCCCCACACGCGATCAAGGATGGAGAGCCTCTAGCAAGGCCATCAACGTTCACTTTAATCCAACCAAGAGGGGGAGGATTCCACAAAACCTCAAGTAAAAGCATAGGTTTTCTAGGCAATATGTTAACATCAAAGCTTTTGAGAATGGAGAAACTGTTAATGTTATTACCAGAGCAGTTTGTAGTGTTGTTCCCAACCAGCTTTGCCCGAGAGATGATGTTGCTAATACAAGTTTTCCAATGTATCAATTTGCCTTCAAACAACCTTTGATTTCTAGCACGCCAAACATGATAAAAGACACTGCAGATACAAGAAATAGCCACATCTTTAGCTTGTTGGGACCATGATGTCTTGATCAAGTTGGAACATTCTTGTAAACAAATAAAATGACCAGCAAACTACAACCTTTGGAAAAGCCAGTTCCAAATATTAGAGACAAATTGACAGTGAAAAAAGATATGAGATGTTGTTTCAGAACATTTACAACACAACACACACATAGAGGGAATTTGAAATCCTCTAACCATCAAATGTTCATCAGTAGGCATTTTGTCATGAGAGATTCTCCAGATAATCATAGAGTGAGAAGGAGGAACATTCTTGTTCCAGGGAAAGAAAGAGAAAGCCCTTGAAGTGTTTTGTTTTTGAATGAGTCCATAAGCTAGCTTCAAGCTCAAATCACCATTCACAGCTTCAGTCCAAACAATTTGATCTTCTAAATTCGAATCTGGAATTTCTACCTTTGCCTCAAGAGAAGTCAAAATTGGATAGGCAACCAACACAATGGCATAAATACTCCATCTCTTATCCACAAGCCAATATTTAACTAAAACTCTCAAATTTTTATGAAAGCATTCAGGTATATTGAATCGAGTCACCAATGGTTCTCCTAGCCAAGAATCCAGCCAGAAATTAACTTTGTGACCATCACCAATGATCCACTGAGAATTATTAATGACAGTCTCATAACACTCTTTAATGCTTGTCCAAATAGAAGAGCTTATGTGATAAGAAATCATTCATTTGTTTTTGATCACCCTAGCAGCTAGTAGGGATGTCCAGCAAGAGTTTCATTTCTAGTATAAAAGTCTTTTGTAGTTTCTGTTATAATTGGAATAATGCTTCAAAAATGTAGTACAAATGAAACATGATAGGTGATATGATCTCGGCCCAATCAATTCATGCCCTAAAATAAGCTTCACTTAAAACATCTTTTTAAAAGATTACAAATTTAAATTTTGAATGAAATAACTTTATTCGGTATTTACTTAGCTTTTTGGTAAAACTCTGAAGTCTGAATTATCAAGATCCTTTTGCTCAAAAAGTCTGAATAACTTTATTCGGTATTTATAAAGTTTAATTTTAAGTTTTTGCCCTATTACTTATCAAATTTGTCATTTTAAATTTGATCCGACTATTTTAAAAATATGATTCTATTTACTAAGGTAGGTAAAATAGTGATTAACCGTGAGACTAAAACATAATTAAGCAGAGTGATAAAATATATAAAAGTTTGATTTCATACAAGTCTCAAATAAGAGAAAATGGGTGATGCACTGACAGTGTAAACAATTTTACACTGACAACCAATCACGACCATGAATCAGGACAAATCAGACTGTAATTTTAAAAAAGTTTATATGACATGGAAAAACGATTTGTTTCTATTGGATGACAGTGTAAAACTTTTTTACACTGACAATGCACTACCTTTAACCTCTTCAAATATATAATAATAATAATAATAAACTTTTAACATCAAAGTTTATTAGCGTCAACTTTTTATTTTAAGTGGGAAGTTTTATCACTCGTATAAACTATTTTAAATTTTTTAAAGAATGTCGAGGCACGAGGAAGGAACCTTAAACCTTACACAATCTTTATAAGAAAAAGATATGACACATATAGCAAATTCTTCCATGCCCCTTCATTATGCAATTTTAGATTTAGATTGAAGGAATAGTTTCCTTTATATTGGACAAGGTTGTATAAACAAAATTTGCTTAATTGTAACTTTGGTCCCCCTATTTAGTATTTTTTTATTTATTTTGATACATAAGCAAAAATAGCGCCAGCCCATTAAAAATACTCCCAGATTTGAAGGGGGACAAAAATTCAACAAAAAAACTTAAAAAAGGGACTAAAATGGTGGTTTTAAAATGAGGGGATCAAAATCAAGAAAAAGACTAAATAGGGGGACCAAAATTGTAATTAAGACAATAAAATTTTAAACATTGTGAATAGATATTGGAGTAGGCAGTTCAAAGATTTTTTCTAACATTAATAAGATTTTTTTAAAAATTCTGTATATTCTCAGCATGGCAACCCAACAGTTTTAAACTTTCCTTTTCACAGTCACAATCACCATGTATAAAGAGCATGCAAGAAACGGAGGTAGGGAATGGAAAGAAGTCAAGAGGGAAAAGAAACATCAGGAAGCTAGAAAGCAGTTTTAGGATACTAGCAAAGGGAGAAACAATGGTGAGTCGGAGGTGAGGTCCAATACCACTTTTATCTTTACGGAGATACTTGTATACCATCTTTAAGGACATGTATACCATCTTTAAGGAGTTTGGTGATATTGACGAAGTCATTATCCCACCAAGAAGAGATAAACGAGGAAAACGATTTGGTTTTGCTAGGTCTTTCAATGTTGCGGATGATAGGTTGATGGTAATAAAGATAGACAACATTATCATAAGATCAAGAAAGATACATGCAAACCTTCCAAGATTCAATATGGAGAACAAGGGGGATTTAGATCATGGGAAGGTTCATCAACGTTAGAATCAAGGTTTTGAGGGCGTGACAATTGAGATTAATCGAAACAACAAGAAGGGATACAAGAGCCACAATGTTCGAGGGGAACAAGGAGGAAATGATAGGAAAACATATGCCCAAATGATCAGCGGTAATAAGACAAAGAAACATATTATATATGGATTGACATATGCAAAGAAAATCCTATTTGCTCATCTGGAATATAATATGAAGGAAGCTGATTTGCTTAAGTTCCAAAAATCCTACGTAGGTGTGGTGGAGAATCCGGGAGCAACTTACAATATGCAAGAATATTTTAACATGGAAGGTTATTTCGGAGTGAAAGTTACACCACAGGATGCAAACCTGTGTTTGTTAGAAGAAAGAGAGGAAGAGGAGATAAGTGCCTTAATCGAGGAAGCATCAGATTGGATTTATTAATGGTTCGTGGAAATAAGACCATGATGTCCACATGATGTCGATAATGAGAGGTTAACTTGGCTGCGAGTCTTTGAGCTACATTGCCATGCTTGGCATGTTAAATTTTTCGAGTTTATGAGAAAGCCAGTTGGGGGTTTTCATATGCTCTGATGAAGATCCTACCAAACACAAGAATATGGATGTTGCTAGAATCCTTATTAGGACGAAATAGTGTTTGGTGTTGAGTGAAACTTACAACATTTCAATCAGTGATAATGTTTTCAAAATCAAATTCGTGGCGGATACACATGGACCTATGAGAATAGCTTTGAAGAACCATGGGGTAAAACAAAGGAACAACAATGATTTTGGGGAAAGTTCTGACGAGGATATCAAAGGATGGGATACTCATTCATTTGAGAAGGATTATGTAGGGTCTTTTGTCCAAGAGTCGGTGATAGATACCGCTGAGTTGGTGGCAGGGAGACGTGTTGTGAGAGAGGAAACATTAAATGCTATATCTATTAAGAAGCGGCACGACAGGAGGAGGAAGTGATTTTTCAAAAGGCATTGGAAACGGAGAAGTTTTTTGCTGACAAAATTTGTCTGGATGTGACCAACTATTTACACCTTTTTAAAAAGTCAACCAATAATAACCAAGGGATCCAAATAAGCGACTAGGATTGTGGTATTAGGGTTTAAGGTGGGACCAGGAGGACAAAAGGCGCTTTAAGAAGTGGGTATAGCGTGTCGGGCCAACAAGGAGAAATTGAACAACAAGACCCAATAATCAGGGGTGAAAAAAGCCCATAATTTAGATGGAGAATTAAGTGAACGAAAATCCCATAATCACTTACGAGATCTCAAGAGATACGTTGGCAATTATTGCAAGGAGGCGGAAAAGCACCAAATGGATTGCACAAATAACAACAAGTTTATGATCTCAAAGTCTTTCTTCTCAATACTTGTTTGCCAAAAATCTAAAAGCATCATCCCTTGTGGATCATCCACTGGGTCATCACTCATAGGGAATTCATCACAATAACCTGAAGGGCCAACCTTGTGTTGTAAATCAGACAAAGGTTCATACTTGTCCAATGGGAGCGGTTATTCCAAGGAGGGTAAGGAGGAAGACATGGCAGATAAGGTGTGGCAAGAATTAACTTTACTGGGGATTTGGAGGGGGACGAGACGAATTGAACGTGGAAGCAATTAGTGGATTGAAATTGAGAGATGTCAAAGGAATGAAGGTGAGAAAAGAGAAAAAAATAGTTGCGAAATGAATATCATGTCCTTAAACATTAGATAATGCGGAAGTGCGTTAAAGAGAAAGAAGCTAAGAAATATGATAAGTAAAGGCTAAGCTGATTTGGTGTTCCTACAAGAAACATAAACTCAGAACATGAGCGAGGATTTTGTTGCGAGCTTATGGGGTATTGATGAAATTGTTGGGAGCAGATACACTTGGACATATTCTTGTTATCTGAAGGGTTGGTTGATAGTTAGAATTTTTTATATTCTGACGCACAAATTTTACGGCAGTGGATCATGCGGTCAAACTTGTGTAATCTAACACAAATGATCATATCTCTAATTTGTGTAAATGGTTGTAAATTGTTCTTACATAAAAACAAACACATTAAAGTATCAATTATTCTCAATTTTATTGTTATAAACAAAACTCCACAAGTAAAGCCGTATGTTTTTCAAATCACCCACTATGCCTAATATTTTTGTATTGTTCCTTATAAATAAATTCCTTGATAATGACATTTTTTTTTTAAATTTTATTAAGAATTTCTTAAATTTTAGAAGAGTTTTGAAAAAAATGAATTGGTCCCGTAGCTCAGTTGGTTAGAGCGTTGGTCTTATGAGCCGAAGGTCGCGGGTTCGAGCCCCGCCGGGACCATTGTTTTTTGGTTTTGTTATGTTATCTTCTACCCATTTTTAACAATAAACCTAATAAATGTTTGTATATTTCTTATTTTAAGATGTTAATTAATCTAATACTACACTTTTTTTAAAATATAAAACCCATTAAATATTCATATATTTTTATTCATGAAAACAAATCAAATCAACAATTGATTTATTTTAAAATATATAACCCATTAAATATTCATATATTTTTATTCATGAAAACAAATCAAATTAACAAGTTGGTTTATTTTAGGATGAACGAGTTGGTTCACATTACATAAACTATAACTCTTTTTATTGAGTTATTTAAACCCTTAATAGTTGAATTATATATCAAAGTTTTCCTTTTATAAAATTAGTTCTTTGTAATTTATTTGCTTTCATCTTATTTAAGCTAGATGTAACAACACCCTAGATACAATCTATTCACACCACCCTCTAAATGGCCTAATTTCTCGAGGATGATGAAGCCATTTGGAGAAAACTATAGATAATCATCCATGATTATATGTTCAAATAAAATAAGAATATCAATTGGAACTTTCCTATTAAGCCTTTCACAATCAATTTTCCACAAACTATTGTGAAAAGAAACACTATGGCAAAATACCCTTTTTCGTCCCTTAACTTTCACTCGGTGTCCATTTTGTCCTATGTTTTTATTATCTACGTGGCCTTTAAGAATGCTGATGTGGATAATACAGTATTATATGTTTATATTCTTCAAGTCTCATTTCCACAAAGTCTCATTTCCACAAAGTCTCATTTCCACAAAAGACGAAAAGGTTCAAGAAGCTCTGGGAACAAGGCCATCTGTTGATTGCAATCTGAAGGAAGGGCGAGGATTGACACCACTGAATCACCAAAGGTTTGTCATTTATGACTCTAAATGGTTGTGATTCTTGTTACTGTTGCGCTCTTTTTATTGGATACTTTTTAGGGTTCGTTCGTATTTAGGGTTCGTAATTAGGGTTCGTTCGTAAATCAAGGATTGTCATTTTAGGGTTTATTTGTTCTGATTTAGGCTTTTTAAAACACGATTTTTATTTAGGGTTTGCTTTGCTTTAGGTATAATAGACGAGTTTCTGAATTTAACCATTCACCATAGTGGTGGATTCGTTGATATTAACAATGGTCAGTATGAAGGAGGAGACATTGCAAAGTTGAGAATAGATGCAGACACGTGGGGTTATTTTGAATTTGTTGGTGTTCTTAAGGAGTTAGGTTATAGAGAGTTTGAGAGAATTTGGTACAGAGATCCTACTGAAGGCATGCTTGAATTAGTTGGTGATAAAGGAGCCTTAGATATAGCTGATCTTTACAGGGTGCATTTAAGGGTTGACTTATATATTCAACACACAGTAGCTGAGCCAGAATTTTGTGATATGCCTATAGAAGCAGAAGAAATGACTGTTGTGAGGGATGAAGAGAATGTTGCGAGGGATAAGGATGATATTGCACATGATGAAGAAGAGTTAATTTCAAGATTTTATGAGGAAGTGGCTGGCCAGGATGAAGCTAATGTTGTGAGGGATGAAGAGAATGTTGTGAGGGAAGAGGGCACTGTTTTGAGGGATGAAGAGAATGTTGTGAGGGAAGAGGGCACTGTTGTGAGGGATGAAGAGAATATTGTGAGGGAAGAGGGCATCATTGTGAGTGATGGAGAGAATACTATGAGGGAACAAGTCAATATTATGAGGGACGAGGACAATGTGGGTGAGGTGAATGATGGGTCTACTACTGATAGTGGAGATGACAATGCTGATGAAAATTATGAGAGTGCTATGGAAGTGGGATTTGATAATTCATCTGATGGTTTTGATGATTTAGAGGAAGAAGATTTGGATGATCTTCTTGAAGATCTATAGAGGGAACAAAGCAAACAACAATTGGATAATGATGGTTTAGAAGAGGAAATAGGAAATGACAGTGAGGAACTTGAAAGTGGTTGTGATAGTGAAGAAGGTGATGTTAGAAAGAAGAGTTACCCAATGTTGAATGTGAAGAAGGACATGGCAGATTACAAATGGGAAGTTGGAGTGTACTTTAGGTCAAAGGATGACTTCAAGGAAACTATAACATCATATTTAGAGAGAGAGAGAGACATGAAATAGGGGAATATTTTTAAATTTGTTGAATATTTTTACTAAAAAGGGATATTACCATGTCAAATTTAATTTCCATGTTTTGAATATTTTTACTAAAAAGGGATATCTCCAGAACATGTTGGACTTTAGGGGGAGATTATGTCATTTCTAGTAAAACTGCTATAATTAAAATCTAGAACCGTACCACTAATACCATCCAAAGCTTTGTCAAAATCAGAATCCATACAAATTATCCCACTGTTTCTCAATATATTATCTTGTAACACTCAAAATTGGGCTCTAGAAGCCACAAAATCATACGAAAAAGCCTATACTACTGAGTAGAAACACAATCCTCCAACTCTAGTAGGTAAAGAAATGACCTCTAGCAACCATGATGTCTTCAACTTCCATTCACAACTCTTTATCAAACCATATAGCTGCTTCCACAATGTGAATCAACTAACAAGTTTTTAGGCTAAAAAAACATTTTTTGGCGATGCCCATGCAGATCTAAGTAGAAGAAGCTCACTTTGTTAGTCCCTTAACTATGGAGAAGATGCACTAATTCAACAACTTTGACAACTCACTTCATAGAAAACCCCTTGATAAAACCTTCATCTTGACTAACAACCCCTCCAAGCAATTTGATTGCCAACACCGACATCCCATTGTCCGAATGGAACAACCCCTGGCGAAGTTTATTGTCATCCCATGAAGCCCAAAAGATCTTTGTCTTACGGATATTAAATTTCAATGTCTAATCCTGGACCTACTTCCCAAATAATAATGTCAAGGGCTTTAGCCACCTCCTCTAAATCTCTTATGGTGGTCTCATCATCAGATACCAGACACAGAGAAGAAGCTTGCAGTTGTCTTTATTATTATGAATAAGAGTGTGTGTAACACAAAAACATAAAAAGAGCAGATCTAACAAGTCACTTTGTTGCACTCTAGTGATTGACATAATATGCCTTAAGGTACAACCTCTTTGTATGACAAATAAAAATAATTCAACCTAAAAAAAAAGAAGATAGAAACCTCATATTCACCTTACACGCTGAGTAGTCTATAATATAATATTTATTTTCATATAAATATATCAAAAAGCAAGCCACTTTACAATTTTATTCATTTTTCATTGAAATTAATTTTACATAATAAGCTTATTAATTTAAAATCAATTTTTATCGTTGCATTAAAACCAAAAAAACATTGAATTAAATTTAAAATACTAGGTAACTAGCTAGGTGCATAACACAATTCATTTCAATTTCAAAGAAAACCAAAAAAAAAAAAAACAAGAAAACATCCAATAAACAACATCTATTTATGATAACATGCCAAAACCTAAAAGCAAAAGGCTGCCCCTACCCACAAATGAACCTAAACTACTACTAGTAAAAAAACAAACTTTTGAAAAATTCCAACAATGAGCATTTTGGGATTAATTCCATTTGTTATTATGATTCTACATGTAGTAATACATAATCATATGCACGTAATAATCAATAGGTATTATGATTCCATCTTGTGACAAATAAAAATGCATACTACAAATAAAACAAACTTTTCTTGGTAGTAAACTTTTATGTCAATTGAAATCTATGATTTGGTGAAACATCTTTAATCATAGGTAAATTGTTAGTGGCTTTTTGCATGTGTAAATCAATTTCTGAACATGTCGTTCTCAATTAATTTTCTAAAAATATATTAATATGCATGTAGTGGTCAATTATATCGTTGTCAATGTAAGGAAAAGGATGAATGTGTTTTTTTGTCTTGTTTGTTCAAAATTCGAAACTGCTTTTAACTTTTAGAAAGTGGTTTTTTTCATTGGTATAGTTGTTGTTTTTGTGGCTATACACTTTTTGCATCAATAAGGGAACTGTTGCTTATGTGATGATGCATTGATGCATGGTGTAGTTGTGTCACAAGGGAAACACATGTATGGTCTAGATGAATCTACATAAAGTTATGGAATTGTAATTGTTGCACTGTAAATTTTAGCTATGTACTAATTTGGGTTTTGTGTTATATAATTTGTATGTTACATAAAGTAATAAAGCAAAGTTCGATTACTTCCCCTAGAATATATATATATATATATATATATATATATATATATATATATATATATATATATATATATATATATATATATATATGAGAACGACTCAAGTGAGAACACTTGGTTATAATGAGAAATGAGAACAATAAATTATAGCTCTTAGATTCTATTAAATGAAATTTGTGATATAGATTATATCTTAATTAAAATAAACATGTGATTAAATGTTACACACAATCATTTTTCTCATATCTCAAAATTTATTAAAGAATCTCTTAGGAATAAAATTAAATATTTCTTTTCTCTAAGATTTTTATATTTAGCATTTGTTAAACATTAATCATAAAATATTTTAATAAAGTAAAATTACATAATTTTTATAAAAAAGTTTCTCAATAATGATTTTATAAAAATTTATTCACTACAATTTAAAATTTTAATATTATTTTAAAATCTAAAAAAAAAGGAATAAAAAAACGATTAAAATATCTAAATCAAATTTTAATAAGTATCAATTCAAACTATTTATTTTAAATTTAAATTTAAATCTCGTTTTAATTTCAATTCATATAATCATCCCAAAAATTCAATTCACGTATTTTATTTTTCTTACCAAACATTTGTAATGCTATAAAAATTATATTTTACAAAAATGACAAAAAATAAGGAATCTTTAATATATGCTAATTTTGATACTGTTATTTATTTTTTATAATATTTCATTTTAAATTTTGTAAATATGAATATCATAGAGATAATTATATCATATTTTGTTATATAATTATTTTAACAGTATCACTATTTGTAATATATATTTGTTTGTTATAGGTTTTTTCAAAAACTATGAATTTTTTAGGATCAATTATCTTTGGCACGGAAAAAAACTTTTTAATTTTTTGAAAAGTAAATAGTTTAAATAAATACTCATTGAAATTAGATTTAAATATTTTTTATCTTTTTTCTATGAATTTTAAAAAAAATTTAATTATAGTGAAAACAATTTCATAAAAATCATTATTGAAAAATATTTTACTATAAAAATTATGTAATTTTATTTCTAAATAATTTTTTATAATTTAGAAATAAAATTATTTAAGAAGGAAATATTTAATTTTATTCCTAAGAGATTCTTTAATAAATTTTGAGATTTGAGAAAAATGATTGTGTGTAACATTTAATCACATGTTTATTTTAAATAAGATATAATCTATACCACAAATTTCATTTAATAAAATCTAAGGGCTATAATTGATTGTTCTCATTTCTCATTATAACCAAGTGTTCTCACTTGAGTCGCCCCCTATATATATATATATATATATATATATATATATATATATATATATATATATATATATATATATATATATATATATATATATATATATATATATATAGCATATCATTTGAGAATGTCTTTTTTATATGAGAATGTGAGAATGAATCTTAATCATTGGATTTTAAAATAAATGGTGGAGATTATGTGTGGAACTTTTTCTCTCTCTCCTCCATTATTAAAATAAATTATGTAGGAGAGAGAAGATTCACACATAATCTCCATCATTTATTTTAAAATTCAATGGTTCAGATTCATTCTCACATTCTCATATAAAAAAAGTTTTTTATATGAGAATGTGAGAATGAGAGTTATGGTTTGCAACATATATTATTTTCCATCATTCATTGAGAGATAATTCATTGAGATATAGAGTTATGGTTTACAATATTAAAGTTTGCCACATTCTTATTACTGAGACTCGTAAACGCTTGGGTGAGTATTTGCGTGGAAGTGAAGAGATCTTAAATTCAAAGGAAGCTTAAGTTGAAATTCATTTGTAGTAATAAAATAAGGACTCTTAACTAAGGATCATTTAGATAAGACCATCATGTACTATTGGCTACCTTTTTAGTGAATTTCCTTTTCACTATACTACGTCCTTCTAGACGTAGATGAGAATTACACCAAATTTGGTTAATAATTCCTCTTGTCTTTTACTTATTACTCTGCTTAATTGCTCATCTATTAATTCAAATTATTTTTTTTCACACATTGGTGTGTGACATCGTGTCTATGGTAATATATAATTTCAATTGGCATCAGAGCGAGCAGCATACTCTATTTAACTTTGTTCCAGTGTGACCAACCTTTTCTATTTTATATGAAAATATTGAGAAGGGTTGGGTCTATTAATCATCCACCAATTATTGATGGAACTAATTGTGATTACTTGTTTTTCTCAAGTCTGTGGTCAACAAGACCTAGAAAGACGTCATCAATGAATGTACACCTCCTTTGGTTAAAGTTGATGATGATTCTGAATCTATGAAACTAGAAAGAATTGGGAAACTACTAAAGATGAAGTTGCTCTTGGAAACTCTTATACCCTTAATTTTTTTCTTCCACGCTCTGAATGTCTCTCCGACCTTTCACATACCTCTAAAGCTTTGTTGAACCTTTATGAGAAAATGGTGGTAACTAGAAGAGGAACAAGTGCCTCTATCCCTGCAAAGAAACTTATTAAGAATAAAAATATTAAGAAGAACATTGCTAAGGTGGTTACAAATATGCATGGTGTCCGAATAAAAGGTATTACAGTTCGAGCAAATGTTGATGGCAAGTCCGAAGGTGTTTCTTCTCCAAGCAAGCTCATAGAAATCATACGGAAGTTCCTGAAGAATGTTGATAAAGGAATCCCTTTATCCATATTTGACATTACCGTCTCATTTGAACTTGAACCCCTTGAAGATAACGAAGCTAAGAGTGATCCTAAGGTGACTTACAATCCTTCATCAACTACATGCAACAATCAAACTTCAATTTCTCCAATCAAAGGCTATTGAAAAATATGGCCCATAGTTTGAAAATTTGGATCCGACAATTGAGGTTTTTTCTGAGTGTGATAATCCCCTAATGAGAATATGATTGATGTCATTCTTAACCTGTCTAATACATGAGCTATTGCTGCTCCTATGAATGAGACTGAACCTAGTGTCTAGTGCCTGATAAGGATGCCCTCACTTATTCTAATCATATTAATGTCACTGATGATGTTGAAGACATTTTTCACGTGTATCATATTGATAGTAAGTTCCTTAGAAAAGGGAAGAATGTGTTTAAGGAAGATGTTTTTGTCTTCCTTAGTTAGTTCCAAGAAGAATATAAAAGAAGTCTGATGTTGTCAAGAAGAAGAAAAAGATATTCGAAAAAAAGAAGATTAGGGAAAAGATTAAAAATCCTGATAATAATTAGACACAAATTCTATGAAGACGAAGTCTGATCTGACTGTCACTAAGAAGGGCGTTGTGAGACATGTCATTAGCATCTTGGGTGACATTGAAGAAGAAGGGGATGTTAATGAGCATGCTGCAAAACGTAATAAAATAGTAAAAATGTCGATTGGTGGGAATAAGCTCCCTAAGAAAATTCCCTATGTTCCTATGGATAATGTGTCATTACATTATTAGGAAAATGTTGCCAAATTTAAGTTAATTTATCCTCGAATACTGGATTCTCAAAACAAAACTCTATGTCAATGCTCAAAAGTGAAGTGAAACCATGAAACTCCTTAATGATGCTTAACTATTAAAGACTATGAATTATATAGGACCCTACTACCCCAAACTTGTGAAGGAACTTATTGTGAATCTCCTAAGGGGCTTAAAAATTATAATTGTAGAGATTATCAAAAGTTTATTTTTCATGATCACTAATTTGAATTTTCTCTTATAATCATCAATTATTTCCTTGGTCATTGAAGACTAGTGGGTATTGACCATCTTCTTTTCTAGAACATAATTGCTTGCAAGTTCACTGTAAATTCTCATGAATATTGGCCATCAAAAGGGTCTTTTGGTATCTGGAAACCTCAGTGTGCAGTAAGTCATCCTATATAAAATTGGAGTGGCTAAAAGATCCCTCTTTTCTCACGGATCAAGTATCACCCATAATCTCGTTGTTATGTTGTATCAATGGGAACTCATGCCACTTTTAATTTCGAGGAGTACGTATTTAAGATATTTGTGAAGCATATTGAAAACTATGTTGTGAAGCTTCCTAATAGTTTTCCTTCTTTGATTTATAACATTTTGGCTTATCAAAAGAAAGACATTGTGACCAGTGATGAAGAGGTTCGTATTTTTCCCTCCATTCTTAACTTTATTAACAAGTTGCTTGTCAAAAACATGTTTCTGGCATTTTGTTGCCTTCTATTGCTCCTACTGATGAAACTAATCTAAGTATTGATGAAGAAATGATAAATGTATATTTCTCTTTCAGCGTCTGGGAGAAGCCACATTCTTAAGGCTTTGATTCATTAGGAAAACACCTTAGAGGAAATGTTCATTACGTCCAATGGTAGGAAGACTATGCGTGAATGGATTATCAAGATGCTGACTCCAAACACTTAACTCCATGAAGCTTCATCTCTTCATCATATAGTTCTTGGTCATGACAAGGTTGTAGCTCATTCTGACCAGTTTCGTGAAGTTTCAAAGTCTATCTTTAAGAGTGGGTCTAGCTATAGAAATGAAGAAGATGATGTTGTTATTAACGAAGATACTTATAACAGTGACTCTCCTACACCATTGCATTGTTTTAGTCCTTTTGTTGGATTGCTGGCCCTTCAGTTTGTTTGATTGGATATATGCCCTCTTTTGGCTAAGTTCTCTATACTTTCTCGAGTTTTCAAAATGTTGCTTAGTGTTAGTTATTCTTGCCTTTGGCCATTTTGACGCAAATAAGGGGATGCACTTCCAGACTTTGATACTTGGATTGTTTTAGTACTTGTAATTCTGGCTTGGATTGCATTTTGCCAATTTAATTTGTTTTTGACATTATCTGACGAGTATTGTGCGAAGTGTCTAATTTCATGTTTTGCCTAAGAAACTACCAAAGGAGAGTTAGTTATTACATATCGATTGACTTATTTTTATTAGAAAAATATTAAACAAGATGTTTCTTCTCTTGTAACATAAGTTGTTGAAACATCTTGCTCGGTTATTTTGAATCCTGCTGATGTGATATTTTTAGAAATATTTCTTTTGTTCCAAATTTTCCACGTAATCTTATAAGGAACGGATCATATATGTTCCGGATTTGTGTTGGAAACTTTAATGGCCCTTCTAGTCGTATTGACAACTATATAAAGAGATAATTTTGCATAGTAGAGGTGTGAATAATATACACATTCTGGATTCTTGGATGTGGATGTTTATGGATTTAGAAATAAGGTGTGTTTATTGTTCGTGTTAAACTTTGCCTATGTTATTTTCCACCGCTCAAAGATAGAATTTTGATTTGTATTATAAAAGTTTGTCACGTTCTTGTTAATGAGACTTAAGTGGGTGTTTAAGTGGAAGTGAGAGAATCTCAAATTTAAGGAAAAACTATAAGTTGAATTTCACATGTAACAATAGAAAAAAAATTGAATCAGAGATCGTTTAGATAAGACCATCATATACTACTAACTACTTTTTTTTATTAGTGAAAATATGGTTGTAAATTGTTTATTTCACTTTTTACATATGAATTTTGAAATAAATTGATTGTAAAGTTGGGTGTAAATAAAATCAAAGTCGAACTATAATTAACACATAGTAAATTTTTTGAATTTATATATAATCTAACACAACTTTACCTAATTTGCATTATTTTGAGAAAATTTAACTATTGTTTTTTTAACTTTTAACAAATTTATAAATATAAGAAACTTATAATTTTTAGATAGTTTTTAGAATTTTGTCACCGATGATTTTAATATAATTGAATCATGATTAAATTAAAATTCTTATAAAATTACAGGTTGATTTATCTTAATTAAAATAATTTGGTAGTATGTAAATTCTAATTCAACCGACAAAAATTTAATATTAATAAATTGAACGTCAAAATTAAAATTCAAATATTAAATATGATAGTTTTGTATACGAGTTTCTAGAGATTACGATGATTTATGATTCCAAAATTTACATAAAAAATTAAGTTTAACCTTACTGAATTGAGTTCAATGAAGAACATTTCAAAGGGCAAATTTCTATCACATTCATATATAGCTAGTTCCCTAGTTGGCTAGTTACACAACAATTTCTACGTAGACACTCTTCAAAGGTTTTGGTTTATTTGTTGTTATTTTAATTTGATTTTTAGGTGGAATGAAGGTTAAGCTGACAAAGATGAGTCATCTCCTTATGCTGTTATGCTTGCAGCACAGGATGTTGCCACCAAATGCTAGGTAACTAGATAATTAGATGAGTCATCTCCTTGTGTTTCTATGTTGTTATGCCTACGTGATACTAATAGATTTGTTGGTTTGATTGATCCTATAGATCGTTGATTCTGCTCGTTCCTTTTTTGAAGCATTCACAAATATGCTTTGTTGATGAATCCACCAGCAAGGAGTTTAGAG
The DNA here is from genome assembly GCF_029867415.1 of Vicia villosa. Taxonomy (NCBI): domain Eukaryota; kingdom Viridiplantae; phylum Streptophyta; class Magnoliopsida; order Fabales; family Fabaceae; genus Vicia; species Vicia villosa. The sequence goes on from NC_081185.1 coordinate 153,938,231, forward strand.
GAATTGAAGTCAGATAGAATTTCAAGTATTTATTGGTGTTTTAATCTTCTTAGAAAAACATCTGTTGCATCTACAGTTTGTGCGGCTACGGAGCTAATGCATCTTTTTTCTCATCTTATATTACCAATGGAGCTCTCTTTGATAAGTTTGGTAGAAGAACATTCTTTCCATGAAGCTGCAATAGAAATTTTATCGTTACAATTGTTTTAGGTTAATTTTGAATTTTGATGTATTTCTTAGTTAAGTTATGTTTGATCTTGAGAAATGTCTCTGTATTTAGTTATTGAATTTTGTAGATCACATTTGTTTCAATATATTTTGAATATACTAGTTAACATTTAATCATTGGTTAGTCATTTTTAAAATTAATATATTTAGCGGGGGTTACAAACCTCCATAATTTATTTTAGGGTTAATGAACTTTTTGGTCCCTCTAAATATTGCGGATTTCGTTTTTAGTCCCTCAAAAATTTTCCTTTAAGAAATCGTCCCTTTAATATTTTTCGTCTAAACTATTGGTCCCTAACGTCAAATTTGCTAGAGATTAGCTACGACTTTAGCCACCGATTAGCTACGAAATTTGACGTTAGGGACCAATAGTTCGGAATTTTTTTTTTGAAGGGACGATTTCTTGAAGGAAAATCTTGGAGGGACTAAAAACGAAATTTGAAATATTTAAAGGGACGAAAAAGTTCATTAACCCTTTATTTTAAAATAAAATGTAACATAAATAACAACAGTTTGAAACCGCCGTGACCAGAATTGAAAAAATCATTCAATCTAAAACTCACGACGGTTTGTAACCGTCGTTACTTGCAATTTAGGACAGATTGAAACAGTCGCAACCAGAATTGAATAAAGTATTCACGATGGTTTGTAACTGTCGCTACTTGCAATTTGGGACAGTTTCCTACCTGTCGCGATTGATAACGACAGTTGGAGTGGCGGTTTTAACAACCGTCGCAATACACCCTGGCGACACACATTTCTGCGACAATTACACAACCGTCGCACCTTGCAATTTGTGGCTGTTAAAATCGTCGTAACCTACCAAAACTAGCCGTCGCAATTCGCCAATTTTCTTGTAGTGATCTTGACTCGTTTATTTTGAATCCTGCTGATGTAATATTTTTAGAAATATTTCTTTTGTTCCAAATTCCACGTGATCTTATAAGGAACGAATCATATTTTCATTTCTTCCAAATTATACGTAGTTTTATTGGGAACAAATCATATTTGTTGCGGATTTGTCTTGGAAACCTTAATGGCCCTTCTAGTCGTATTGACAACTATATAGAGAGATAATTTTGCATAGTAGTGGTGTGGATAATATACGCACATTCTGAATTCTTGGATGTGGATGTTTAGGAATTTAGAAATAAGGTGTGTTTATTGTTTGTGTTAAACTTTGTCCTAAGTTATTTTCCACCGCTCAATAAAAAATAAAATGTTGATTTAACTTAATTAAAATAATTTAATAGTATGTAAATTCTAATTCAACCAACAAAAATTTAATATTAATAAACTGGACGTTAAAATTAAAATTCAAATATTAAATCTGATAGTTGTGTATATGAGTTTCTAGAGATTACGATGATTTATGATAACAAAATTTACATAAAAAAATCAAGTTTGAAAACCTTACTGAGTTCAATGAAGAACATTTCAAGGACAAATTTCGATCACATTCATATATAGTTAGTTCCCTAGTTGGCTAGTTACACAACAATTTATCTAATATTAGGTACATGAGACAAACCTACCCACTAAGTTTTGTTTTCATAGAAAAATTAACATGCAAATTCAATGAGAAGACATTAATCATATATATTACCCACAATTTCATCCATGAATAATTATGTTTTAGAAAACGAGAAAAAGCTTCCAATCAGCAAGAGATCACAAAAGAGCCTTGAGAATAATATTATTGAAGGAGATGAACTTAAACTGTGAGAATCATAATAATTATGTAAAGTTATTTAGGATGGTGACATAAAGAAAGGTAGGTGAAGATTTATGCATGGGCGGTCGAAGAACTTAAATATAGATTTGTGAAAATGATTTTGTTGAATATGAATTCTTTTTTCTTTAACTTCTTATAGATTAGGTTTAAAAATTGACCCGTGTGTTAATTCTTTGTGATTATGATGAACTTATAAATTTGATATATTTTATGAGATTTAGAGGTCATGAAAAGAATTGTTTTCACGTGAGGAATGTATTGAAAAAACAATTTTATTTGAATAACAGTCAAATAATGAGTTTTGTTTTGGTTCCATAATTCATGGTCGCCGACATGAGCTCAAGAAGAATGAAACTATCACTCTCATCGTAAAAATAAAATAAAATTGAGAGTCATATATTTTATTCTATTCATTTTTAAAAAAAAAATTGAGAGTCCATCTATCATTTTTGTTATTAGACCATTTTGAGCTAGGGAGGGTCGAACCCTAAACCTTTCGCCAATTGGACATGCAAGCAAACCAACAAGCGACAATTCTTCTTGTGAAACAAAATGCAACCAAACTTAAATATATCAATTTCTTCTAACTGAATCCAACAACTACACATATGTTTTGATGTATACTTTCTTCTATATTCTTCTTCTTCCTTTTAATAACTACTCATTTCGTTATTTTCTTTCCTATAACTCATTTGTGGTATATTTTAGATATACACGTTCATCAGTATTGTGTCCATGAATCTTATAAAAATGGAAAAATTTCACAGGTGGGGGTACTTCACATTGGCATCTTTTAATTCAATTTTGGAACATTCACGTAAGATATTTTTTCTTGAAGTGTTAAATGGTGTGTACGACAAGAATTTAGCATATGATCCTTTATGTGCATCAGTTTTCTACCGAGATTCCCCACCCTGTGTTCCTTTCTACATCTTTAGTCAATAGTTTCCCTTTGTAACTAATATAGGGGGCATAAGTGACGAGGTTTTTCATGCTCACTACTCCTTTTAATCCTAACTTTTCTTAGAACATACAATATGTCCTTGGTCCTTTTTCGAATATCCAATATTTTATATTGTCGTTGGACCCCTTACTTCCATTTCTAGTTTCATGAACCAATCAATACATTCTCTAGGGGTTTATTTTTTTATTTTGTTGGATCCCTTCAAGGATGAATATTGTTTTCATATGTCATTTTCATGCCTTGAATTATGTTGTGAATTCATCATATATCTTTTTCCAAGAATTAATGGAATTGTCCTCTAAGGTTTGAAACCACGTCACGTTTGTTCCTTTGAGAGTTAAGAAAAATGATTTGCATTTTGAGGCAGTTCTGGTTTGGTGATAGTGAAACATAGTGTCTACATTTTTTATATTTTCATATGGATCCCCATTTTTGTCGTAATTGTCTAACTTTAGCAATTTTTGGAGGGATTTAGAAATCATACAATTGACAATGTGTTGGGAAAACATATTTTTCTAATGGCGAGATGAAACTAGGTGGACAATGCCTTGCTCATTTCTCCTTTAAGAGTGGTTTGATGGGGATCTCCTAAGGCGGTGCTTCTCGGGAGAAGTTTGGTTGAGGTCATTCTTTGATATGATGTGACATCACAGGTAATCACTGTTAGTCAGGTTTTGAGATCACCGTGTTATATGACTTCCAGTTGCGTAGAAACTCATAATAGAGCTATTTAACTATTTTCCACTATACATAGAAGTATCTCATTGAGAATATGCACCATTTGCTGGTGCATCAGGCTATAGATGCTTGTTATGAGTTTGTTCACATCCTGTATCCTGAGTGTGGCCTAGAGTTGTTGGAGTTATGAGACATTTTTGGACCTAACAATTGCACTTGTTTTATTTCGACATTTGGCCTTGGAGTAATTGATGAAATGGTTGGAATGATGGTAGAACCTAGAAAGTTCCCTACCTAACTCACAGAGAGGTTGAGATATGGCGAGATATGGAAGTGGGAGAAGTCACCGCTAGAAATTGACCACTTGTCCTATGGGGAGTAAGAAGGTCTTCATAAGTGGAGACGAGGACTGACACAATGGCGTTGGTCGTATAAACGACATTGCGATGAGCAACTGGTATAGTTACTTTCGAAGCCATCATTATTGACAATGACTTCATTTAACAGTGATCGGATCGAATGATAAGCGGTTGTAATAGAGAAACATGATTAATTTGTGAAACCTAACGTGTGATTTTGTTAGAATCAATAAACGATTCCCACATGCAGAGCCATTATTCAGATATGGAAAAGAAATTGGTAATGTGTAGATCAAATCTGACTTGGAAGGTCTCACGTACGATGATGAGAGTCTCAGGTGAATGAAAAATGAGGGTGTACCTAAAAGGTTAGCACTTTAATGCTCAAGTGAGAGAAATCAGAGAGGTGAATTTTAAAGTGTGTGCGAATTGAATTTTTTGGTGGCACAAAGCTACACTTATTCATGAACGATACTTAGAATCATCCCTAGTGAATATGGTGCCTGATTTGAGAGACCTTTGGATGGACTCCAACAATTGAGATACGTGTGGGGTATGACTTCCGTGCGAGACTCCTTAGTGAGGGTTTACACGTTCTACAATCTGAGCGAGAAAAGCTCTTGATTGGGCCTTTGTACTAGGGAGGTCTTACTGGGTTGTTTGGTTGATCCATAACAACTTCCAATGATATATATGTCGATAATGGTGGCTAGATTCAGAAGCGTGGGATCATCATATCTTGTGGAAGTACAAAAGGGCTAGAACTTACCAGTTAAATATACATAAACATAACTCTCAATTTGCATTATAATTTTACACTACTAAATAATTTTTACTAGTACAGACGCACGGGTATATTACTGGTTTACTTTTAAAATGATAGACACATCTGTCTCATCCAATAAAAAAAAAAAAGTAAATGTTAAAAAAAATATTTAAAAGAGAGTGTACATAACACTCTTATTTGTTAATTTGTTCGAAATTCAAGAATCACAAAGTAATTTTTCTTAGAAATGCTACTATTATGGTAAGGTTGTGTGTATGTATGTACTAGGGATGGACAAATTTTATCCGCCCGATTCAAATCGATTGATCCTTTGGTTATTTTGTGCAATCGAATTGGGTCGAATTGGATGTTGGGTTGATTTAGTTGTTTAATTTGGATATTATAGGGTTATTTCTGTAGGACTTAGATGATTATTTTAGATCCGTCAAAAACTGAATCCATCCGAACTCAATTAATATTTATTTTATTTATTTTTATTACTATAAGGCTAACATATTATAAAAGTAAAATTCACAACATTGTCAAGTTATTATCATTTTTATAGTTTAAGGATAACGTTGTGTTCTCACACTTATATAAGAACATGCACTGTAAAATTTTAAATGTTATTTAGTTTGAAGTTTAAAGAGTGATAATGACCAAAATAATGTTGGGATAATAGCTATTTTGCCCCCTGCCATATGGACGAGGTTTGAAAAACGCCCCTGTAAAAAAAAAGTTTGGATTCGCCCCCTAACATATGAAGATTCCCCTGTTTTGCTCCTTCAAGAAATTTAATCATCAAAATTAATGACGTGACAACCATTTTTTTATTTTTTTATTTTTTAAAATTATTTTTATTGAAGCCATGACCTAGTAATTGCAAGGGGGCACCACCAACCACTAGGCTATTTTACCTTTGTTGTTCTAATCTTGCATTAAAGTATATATATTATAATAATTTCTGAAAACATGTTTATTAAGTATTTATTTAGGTCCTTATGTTTTAATATTATTGTTAATCAATGGTAATGTTTTATTAATCAATATATTAACGTTAATATATTTATTTAGGTTATGAATTTTTAATATATGTTTTATTATTATTATTATTAACTAATAATGTTTTATTAACTAATATATTAACATTAATATATTACATGAATTGCATATTTATCGTTAATATTTAAAATATTGTACATAAATATTTAAAAAATATTAAATATCATTGATATTTAAAAACGTTAATATTTAAATAATTTTAAATATTTAAATTATTAATTAAAAATAACGTTAATAAATTAGTTTTAAAGCTACATTATTTTTTTAAAACATAGCCTATGAAACATGACTAATAGTATATTTTAAAACATAGCTTATAAAATATAACTAAATTAATTTGGTTCAGTATTTTTTAAATTAGTTTATAAAACATGACTAAATTAAAATTGTTTATGTAATTAAAAATAAACCAAATTAAAATAATTTAAATTAAAACTAAATTAATTTATATTTCATAATTTAATTAATTTTAACAATAAAATAAATATTAATTATAACAATATTAATTAATAATAATGTTAACTAATATTAACTAATAACTATAATATAATTATTATATTTTAACTGATATATTTTATAATTTAATTAACTAATATATTAACTAATTTATTAAAAAATATTTTAGTAAATAAATATATTAACGTTAATATTTTACAAAAGTAAAATAGAACAACAAAAGTAACTAATATTTGACAAAAGTAAAGTAGATAAATACAACTTAATGTAAGAATATGACACGAAAAGTAAAATGGCCTAGTGGTTGGTGGTGCCCCCTTGCAATTACTAAGACATGGGTTCAATAACCATGGGAGACAAAATTTTACATTTTAACAACTAAACAATAAAATAATAATAAAACATGCCACATGGAATTAAAATAAATAAAAAAATAAAAAAATTCCAACTAAGCCTGCCACGTCATTAAAAATAATTTTAAAAAATAAAAAAATAAAAAAAAATGGTTGCCACGTCATTAATTTTGATTATTAAATTTCTTGAAGGGGCAAAAGAGGGGAATCTTCATATGTTAGGGGGCGAATCCAAACTTTTTTTTTTACAGGGGCGTTTTTCAAACCTCGCCCATATGGCAGGGGGCAAAATAGCTATTATCCCAATAATGTTAATATGAAGGTGAATTCTTATTCTATATGATAAATAATTAAATACATAAAAATTAAATGGTGCCATCTGATTGGTGGAATGTACACTACCCATCTTTTTGTGATGGGTAGAGAAGTTGTCCCCTAATATGAATGTTATCACATAATAATAATCAATAATAAAAATAGTTATTCTTTAATTATTTCAAATTTTGTTTGTTTTTTTACAATTAAAAAAATGAAAATGTCAAATTTATATAAAAAAGTTATTTTAATGAGTAATGAGATTATTCCACACCAAATATTAAATCGATAAAACTCACTCAATTTACCCACTTAATCGAATTCGACAAAAACCACTTAATCGAATTCGACAAAAACCAAAAAAATTTCGATCGAAATTGGATCATTAAAATGAATCTTTAATTTATGTCAGATTTAAATTTTAGATTCAATACCGACTCAAATCAACCGATTATCTACCTCTAGTTAGTATGTATGATGAACACAATCTTAAAAAGGGTAATGTGGTGATTTTGAGAATGGAACAATGGTTGGTTGGTAATGCATGTTTGTTTGTTTGTATTGAAGCACATGGAGTCTGTGCAAGTTTCTGACGTGCTTCTTCTCTCTGCTACTCTACAAGTCTAAACAAAGCTCATTCATGTCAGTGATGAACCTTTTTTCTCTCTTACCTTTACGAGAATCTCTGACTTGGTCAGCCTTCCTCTTTTTTCATCATTTTCTATCATCATCTCATCTGTACGCTGCATGTACTTCCGACCGTGTTATTACCAAATCACGAATCTCTTTTTGTTTCTCACACATCACACTCTTCTCTTCTCTCATAGAGATTGTTTGTACTCACGCTCCATTAACTAGGGTTAGGGTTTCAACACAGAAAGCTTCATTGAACTACACGCGCACCTTTTCTATCATTTCATCATAACATCTTCTTCCATAGGGAAAGGATGCTCCTAAGTGACTATCAGATAACATGTGGTTGTAGAATGCTGATTTACATGCAATGTTCATTTTTATACTATTTTTTTTTTTGTCTCTTTGGTGTGTGTTTGTAATGTTCAAGAATAGTCAAAATTAAGATAGAATTGTGTAAATTATGATGACATTGTTTTTTGTTACAAAAAGTTATAGAAAAGATGACTTTGTGATTTAATAGAAAAAGTCATTCATCCAAGGTAAGGATGCCGACAACAAAGATGAAAGTCTATCTCTTTGATATCGTGCTTTTATGGATGAGAAAATAGCTAATCCATTTAGGTGGAAAATAATTTTATACTATTCGTGTAAAATTATTTTATATTGTTAGTGCATATTTATTAAATTTTTTATTAATAATATTTTTTTTATAAAATAATAATGTATTTTAAATTATTATATTAAAAAAAATGTAATATGAACAAATCATACAATATCAAAATATCTTAAGTTTATTATAAGAGAAAATGGGTGATGCACTGACAGTGTAAAATAGTTTTACACTGTCAACCAATCACAACCATGTATCCAATTCCACCACACTTTTATCTTTAAAAAATTTTAATGACATGGGAAATTGTTTGTTTTCTATTGAATGACAGTGTAAAACTGTTTTACACTGTCAGTGCATATCCATTAAACCCTTATTATAATTACAGCACTATTATTGAGTTTATACTAGCTAGCTGATAATTGTTTGTGCAAGCAAACGTGATTGAAGGGAAACATCATTTTCGTCCCCATTAATGGTTTGGGCCATTAGTGGTTCAAGATTGAAAAAAATTTCATCAAGTATTGTAGTTTTGGAAGGACATTCATAACGTAGACTAGTGATTGTCTTGCCAAAATGTGAGCAAAGAGAAGACAATATATGTAAGTACTATGTTTGCTTCTCCATGGACTTCAGAATCTCTTTGATGATTGATTAGATTCTTGTAGCTTTGGTTTGAAAAATATTTCCCTTTAACTCTTTGTTGTAACAAAAGCTTATGGTTAAAATTTACATTAATTAGTTCTTACCAGGCAACCACCAACCACCATGGGACACTGTGCAATTACCAATATTATTATCCCTTTAAAATTATAGGTATGTTTTTTTCTTAACAGCAGTTAAAATTTATAAAATTTTAACAGCAGTTGACAAGGTCCACAAAGAAGACTGAATAACCATTGAAAATTATTAATTTTTTTTTGAAATAAAAGATAATATATATATATATATTTCAAAAAAACAATCAAAGCTACAAGACGATCGCACACCATCCAGTCCAAACAAAAACAACCAAAAAGACACAGTCGTATTCAACCATCACATCAAGAGAACTCCTATATGCATTATATATTTAGGTCTCATCCAACCCCTATACACTATATTATCAATAACAGATTGCACTATGGTATTTCTATACACTTTCTTATGAAAAACCACATCATTGCGATATAACCACACATCATAAACTGTTTCTGCCGGCGCCATTTTGGAGGAGTCTCTGTTTCCAGCTTTTACCTTTAGTATTGCTAACAATCCACTGTAATTCATCCTTCCACATAAGAGGTGTGTGATCAATTCCTAACCACTGCAGCACCTATTTCCAAAATATCATGGATATCTTCTAAAATGACAAGAAAAATATACTTGTAAAATTTATATTTTGAATTTGAAAATAAACAATATTTTATAGAAAATCGTTTGTATTTTGAATTTTAAAATAGACATCAACTACAAATTGTAGTTGATGTCTATTTTAAAATTCAAAATACAAACAATTTTCTATAAAATATTGTTTATTTTCAAATTCAAAATATAAAATCTACAATGTAAAATGACAATAATATGTGTGCATTCGTGATTTTTTTTGTTAAGGTTATCACATTTATTTCATGTATATAAATAAATGCAAATGTTGGTTTTATACTAGTACTTTTATCTCCGCGACCCACGAGACAAATTAGGAAAAGATATCGTATTTTTTAAAATTTAAAATAATATATATATATTTGTAAAATTGAAATTCTTAGAATTTAAAATTTAAAATAAAAATAACAATTAATTAGTAAAATTGAAATTCTTAGAATTGATAATTTGAAAAGAGTTGTGTAAAAAAATAAATAATGAGTTTAATTCTTAAATATTTGTGTAATTTAATAACTGGAATCTTCAAGTAATTTTAAATAGGAAGTTATAGAAGATATAAATATTAGCTTAAAAAAATCTACATGATTGAACGTACTACATGTGTTCCTTGATCTTATGCTTATACCGATTTTAATTCTTTCTTTGTTGTATTGAATTTTGGGACGTAAATTTCTTCGAACTTTATCACGGATAAATAATATGAGATTTTCACAAATAAAGAAGGAAGTATCATAGTGATGATTAGTAACCAAGAGTTTTAGACCAAAGAAATGTGTTGATTATTTCAACACATATGCACAACTAGCAAGGACGACGACAATGAAAAGTAATATTTGCATTAATTTTTCTTGCATGACCTGGTTGTTCATCAAAAGGATGTCAAAACGAAATTCCTAAATAGAGATATCGATGAGGAGATTTATCTGGGGCAATTAGAAGGTTATGTACTTCCTACTGATGAATAAAAAGCATCGAAACATTGACATAAAAAATTTGACTTTATCATTGTAAGATTCGCCGATTAAGGAGGAGACACACAACTTAGAAGGAGACCTTTCAATCTTCTCAAAACAAGAATTTAAAGAGTTTGTCACCATCAAAAAGGGTAAGATTCATTGTGAAGAATACATCTTATATTTGATTTTGATGAAGATAACGATTATCAAGGAAGAAAAGGATCAAAAGTGTCATGCACATCAATGATAAAGTTGATCAAGAAGGTTTAACATAGAACTGCAAGTGAATATTTTAGAGAAGTGAGCATGACTAAGGTACTCATTCCAATTCATACTACACTACTTTAAATTGCTCATTATTTCATCTCTCACTTTATCTAAAAACCTTCTTGCATCATCATGCATGATTATCTAAAAACCTTCTTCATCTAATTCTTGTGACAAGTGTTTGTATATAAAGTTGTGTGAGAATATTATGATATTCCCTTGTCTCCATGTTGATTATATGATTTGTCATTAATAACGAGGTGAATGGAACTTTATAAACAAAGAGGTTTCTAACTTCCACAATCAAGATGAAAGATGTTTGATAAGTTCAAGCACTTACACTTTAAGAAAGTGACCACTCTATTTGATCCTAGTGTCAAAATTCAATGAATGATGGAAGATATGTAACTCTATTGAAATATGCTAGTGCAATTCGTTGTCTAAAGTGATTGATGCAATGTACTAGATCCGACATAGTATTTGCAGTTAGTATATGAGTATATTTACTAGCAATCCAAATGGTGAGAGCTGGAAAGCCATCACTAAGATTTTTGGTTATCTTTTGAAAAACAAAAATCCTGGCTTTCATTATGTTAGGTTTCCTGCCATACTAAAATGATATACTGATGTAAGATGGATATCGAGTGTTGTAGATTATAAATCTATAATTGAGTGGATATTTACACTAGTTGAAGTGCAATTTCTTGAAAGAGAAAAAAATAAATATGCATCACTTTTCAACCATGGAATTAGAGTTTGTAGATCTTACTTTTGCTGGTCGAGAAGTTGAATGGTTGAGGGATCTTTTGTTGGAAGTTCAATTGACTAAAGACAATGTTTCAAAGGTGTTAATACATTGCAATAGTCAAAGTTATTTTAGTTAGAGAATTCATAAAACAGTATAATGGAAAGTCTAGACACATATGACTTAGATATTCTTTCGTGAGAAAATTAATTAATGATGAAATCATTTCACTCACCTATATACAAACAAGCTATAATTTTTCTGCTCCATTTACTAAGCCACTGGCTAGAGGCTTAGTGAAAACAACCTCGAGAAGTATGAGCTTGAAATTCTTGAGTAAGAGTTCCGACAACGGAGGCAACCCAATCTTACGTTAATAGAACATTAATCTCAAGATTCAATGAGTGACAACAAATCATTGATTTGGATGATTGTCAAACCTTAAAATGAGGGTTGAGTTTTAATTTAAACTCTTAATGAAGTTCAATATCGAGGGTACGTGTCTCATGGAAAAGGACACAATATGAATTTCACCTATGTGACTTTCGAGATGGTCCAGTCTCAAAGTGAGAGTTGGGGTTTCTCTCATGAAAATTTCACGAAACATGTAAGAACATGGCCATACATAATGCTAAGTGAGAGATGTAGGCAAAGAACTATTAAAGAGAGAGTGTGTGTGTGTATGGTAATTTTGGTCTAGTCACACGGGATAACGGTTCAAAGCATAGCTACCTAATACTCTGATTAAACTTTGTGTTATCCTTACTAAGGTTAAGTTCAAATCAAAAGATACTTAACTGTATTAACATTCTTTATTTTTATTTTTTCTAGAATTGATCTTGTCACTATTAGAACAACTAGGTGATTGTTGGAAATTATTAATAATAATTAATCAACATGGGTGTGTTCCAAAATGACAAGAAAAATATGCATGTGAAGTATGTATTTTGAATTTGAAAATAGGCAATTCGTCAAGTGTTGAAGTAAACAATTTATATTTTGAATTCTGAAATAGGCAACACTTCGTGAAGTATTGCAGAACGCGAATCAATACAACCTTTGAAAACTATTGCCGTAGGCGATACAATGCAATGTTTGAAAAGTGATGTTGTAGTCGAGACAGTACAACACTTAGCAAAAATGTTTCTAAAAGTGTGTGTTTCATCAAGGTTTGCGACCTTATGATACAACACCAGTTTGGCCTATAAACTGAACATTTCAGATTCATAAAAAACACATTAGAAAAATATATACTCTTAACCATAAATTCTAGATACCCTTTGCTATATTCGAGTTTTTGGTAGTCTTTCGCAAACTCGATAAAAGGCTGAATTATCTTGGGTATTATTGTGTTCCAACTCTAAGACATATTTGAGGATGCTTGAAATACTTATAAGGAAAGTGTTTTTGTTCGCGATTCTAACCTCGATCCATTATTAGATTTAAATTAATTTTCTAACAATAACAAGTGTTGAAGAAAAAGACATATAGAATAGGTGGACTCTAATCCATGTCGAGGACACATGATCAAGCCCTATCACATCTCTCAACATTTAATCTAACCAAACGACAATTTGTACATGACGCCGAATTACCAACGATTTTAACCCTCAATATTATATAAAGACTAGACCACGTCATTTAAAGTATTTAATTAATTCTCACTCTCAGACTACTTTTCACTCGGTCACTAACTTAACCGTTAGAGTGTTAACCTTGCAGGTCCACCCATTATCCACCGCATTGGAAGTTCGATCTAACACATCGGAGGTCTAATCTAACATGCCTGAGCTTCATTCTAAAACTCCATCACTTATCTCTAGTTTCCTAAATAGAACGTTGGTGCCACCTATAGGAACCAACTCTTGATTTATATCCCTTATAGATAAAAACAACCATCCATTACTACAAAACACACATAGAACAACGCCCAAGTCACCACGTTTCTTCCAAACACCATGGTGACATCTCAACTCTTAGACGCTAATATTTTTTATATTTTTAAATTAAAATTTGTTAGGATATAATTACGATTGTTATGCTCACCGTGGTGATAAAATCAAGTTGTCATAGGTTCGAACCTCAACGTCCTAAATTTTTTATTCCTTTAACGTTAAGGCACGCCTTTTCTTTCTTATTTAATTTTAAAATAAAAATAAAAGGGTTATCCCTAATTCCCTACGGCTTTGGCCCAACCGTCAAAAACCGAATTCGACCGAACTCAATTAATATTTATTTTATTTATTTTTATTATTATAAGGCTAACATATTATAAAAATAAAATTCACAATATTATCCCGTTATTATCATTTTTATAGTTTAAGCATAATGTTTATGCCCTATAAAATTTTGAATGTTATTTAATTTGTAGTTTAAAATGTGATAATGGACTAAAATAATATTAATAATATTAAAAATGTTATCTCATAATAATAATTAATAATAAAAATAGTTATTCTTTAATTATTCTAAAATTTGTTTATCTTTTTACAATTAAAAAATTAATTTGTGAAATTTTATAAAAAGAATAGTTATTTTAATGAGTTTATTTCAATAAATATCAACCGATAAAATTCACCCGACTTACCTATTTAACCGATTTAACTGAATTCGATGAAAATTAAAATTTTTCGGTCGAAATTGAATCATTAAAATAAAACCGTAGTTTACGCCAGATCTAAATTTTAGGTCCGATATCGGCCAAACCGACCGATTGTCCAGCCCTAACAAATCACAAATCTTCTCTCATAGAAGGTGTGAGAATGTCATAAACTCCTAAAACTAATCCAATACATATTATCCTAAATCACTCTTAAAATATCACATTGAGCTACACTTTCTATCACCTCCTAAAGTAAGTGTGGTCTAAACTCTAAAGCCATTATTTAAAACTCATAAATTATTCATATTTTTTCTCCATTATTTAAACTAATTTTATCTAAAACTAACTAATAATTTCTTTTAAAATAAAGTATCCTCAGCCTAAGATACGTGCTTATAAACTTAAACACTTGAACACTATTTCATTTCACGTGCAAACCACTGTCCAAATTTGTGTCCTCACTCGAACTCAATACCCCCTTTTTATAACCTCAAAATCACTCCTATACAAACAACACTCACCTCACCTTTTTCCATCATCATCTTCTTCTTCTTCATGTGTTTGTCCAAGCAAGAGAGAGAAAGCCATGGCACTAGAACCAACTCTACTGTATCAACAAGACCCTTTTACCTACGGATTCAAAGAACTCTTCAACTACAACTTATTAACAGATTCTGAACCTAACTTTGACTACAATAACTTCAACCTTCAAAACCAACAACAACAACAACAACATGGTTTTCTCAACAACCAAACACAGAATTGGAACAACAACAACAACAACAACAACAACAATTCTTCACCACAAATGGAGGATCAAGTAAAAGCACCAAAGGTTGTCTCAAATCCATCTTTAGATTCCTCAATAATTCCCACTCGTTCTCGTTCCAAGAAACGCAGAATCAAAACAAGTAAGAATAAAGAAGAAATTGAGAACCAAAGAATGACTCACATTGCTGTAGAACGTAACAGAAGAAAACAAATGAATGAATATCTCTCTATTCTAAGATCTCTCATGCCTCAATCTTTCGTCCAAAGGGTACTTTTATATTACTTTTTTCTTTTTCATGGTTTTAAACTGCGGTTTACCAGACACCAGATGTTTCTGATTGAAAACATGTCTGGTGTCTGATGTCCGGTTTGGTGTCTGACACGTGTTATTATTTTTCGATAATTCAAGTGTCTGTGTGATTTACTTGATGAATTTTGCAGGTTGATCAAGCATCTATAATTGGAGGGGCTATTAACTTTGTGAAGAATCTTGAACAAAGGCTACAATTTCTTGGAGTTGAGAAAGAGAAAGAGGGTAAATTTGATACTACTATTGTTGCGAATAAAAGCAAACCCTTTTCTGAATTTTTCACCTTTCCACAATACTCAACAAGTGTTTGTGAGAATTCCTCTGAGACAAAAATGGGTGGAGATGAAGTTCATCAATCTAGCAATACTATTGCTGACATTGAAGTGACAATGGTGGAAAGCCATGCAAATCTGAAAATAAGATCAAGGAAAAGACCAAAACAACTCTTGAAAATGGTTTCTAGTTTGCATGGGATGTGTCTCACAATCTTGCACCTTAATGTCACTACAACTCATGAGTTTGTCTTCTATTCTATCAGTGTTAAGGTAATTATCTGTGGTCCCTTTCTTGGTTTTTTAGCTTTTTCTAGAAGTTGTTTTCTTCTTTTTAAGTCATTCTTCATGTAAAAGCACTTTTGTTGTAGGTGGAAGATGATTGCAAGTTTGGATCAGTGGATGAGATAGCTTCAGCTGTATACAAAATGTTGGAAAGGATTCAACATGAGTCAATATTGAATTAAGATCTAAACTTTAACTTTTTTTTAATCTTATGATCTCTTGATGATGGTGAAAATTATTTATTTTCTCTCTTTGTTAATTTTGTTTTTCGAGATGAATCTAATTATTGAAAAGCTGTTTAATATTTGTTAAATCTAATGATTATGGCTTAATGTGGGGGCTCATTGTAGGAACTTTTGTTTGTTTATTCCTTCTTACATATCTGTTTTTCTAGGAAGTTACTTTTGAACATTCTTACTTTGTCTTTTTTTTTTCCTTGAGTCAAGGTGGAGAGAGTGTTGAATCAATTCTTGATATCTTGTTTTCCTAGTGGTAGGCCTTTCTTAATCTCAAAGTTGAGAATATTTTGATATTGATTAATAAATTTTATTTAAATTTCTTTTATTTTTTAAGTAGAATTATGAGATTGTTGTGATAATGAATGGAGAGAAAATTTTATTTTTATTTTTTTAATTAATACAAAAATTATAATTGATTATTTGTAAAGCTACGTATGTTTGTATCTATTAAAGAATTTTTTAAAATTACTATGTCTCGGATTGACACACTCAAATTCCGTGTTTATGAGATTACGTATTATGTTTGTATTTTTAAAGAATTTTTTTAAATACTATGTCTCGGATTATTAGGAAGATCTTAAAGTTCCATATTAATTGAAAATAGAACATTGAAAGAGAATATATAGAGGGACACTCCTCACCTCACCAACCGATTTTGAAAGAATGAGTTATGTCAAACTCTAATACGGATTGACGCAATTAAATTCAGTGTCGATATGTATTTTTTTTATAGTAAATTAGTATTAGGTAAAAATATGTGCCTCCGTACAAAAAGTATCATTAATATTTTAAGATTTAATTGCAACTTTGGCCCTCCTATTTTGTTTTTTTTTTTCGATTTTAATCCCCCTATTTTTAAAATCACGATTTTGGTCCCTTTTGAATTTTCTATTGAAAAAGAGACCGGAATAGGAATAGAGTCTAATTTTGCCGAAAAAAGCAAAATAGGAGGACAAAAATTGCACAGAAAACTTTAAAAGGAGACTAAAATAATGATTTTTAAAATAGAAGAATTAAAATTAAGAAAAAAAATAAAATACGGGGACTAAAGTTGCAATTAAGCCAATATTTTAAATAATTTAATAAATATTTAATTAAAAAATAATGTGTTACAATTTTCAGCCTAACGGTACGTAAATATCAAAGTTTCTTTGTGGAAAGACATCATTTACATGTTTTTACAAAAGATGATAACATATCAATTAAAAGTATGACGAAAGTAAGCATCTCAACAAAGATGGTTGTTACGTCCATTATAATAATCTTAAAGTAGGTGATAGACATTTCATAACCCACAACAATAAGATAATAAGGAATCAATTCTCATAGTTAGAGTGCTTTAAAAGAACAATTTTGAAACATGAAAAAAATAGTTCACCAGGGAAGTAGTCAAAATTATTTTTGATACAAAATGGAAGTAGGTATTAGTTACAATGTTAAATGGTTTGCAAGTCTAATAACAGTAAATCTAGTACCATTGGATAGTCTTTGAGATTGATCCAATTGCTTGAAATTATCATTGTCATTTTCTTATGATTTATCAATGGAAATATCTCTATAATTTCATTTAATTTTAGGCTTTTTCTGACTCCAATAAACGCTCAAGACCTAACTTGCTTAAACTTTTAGTAACCACAAAAAAACCATCTTTAAAGAAATTTGAACTGCATTACAAAGTTAAACTTTTATTACTTAAGGGACATCTCATAGAAAAGGTGATAATATCTTAAAATAAATATGGTATGTGATCTGAGAACGAACTTTCTAATTCATCTCTTATAAATGAATAGAAATTTAATATTGAACTCTAGTATGATCTTCTGCTTTGGTTTGGGAATAGGGAGTATATCTAAAAATACTTTAATGTTCACATTAGTGACATCATTTTTAGAAATTGAACAATGTGTTTGATATATTGTGTAATAGGTAGTTTTGTTAGTTTATTTAACCGAGTAATGTGTTTGGTAGATAGTTTAGATGAGCAATGCATTTTGAAAAAGTTGGCTTTTCATGCATTTATGCCATTTTTCGTTCTTTCTGAGTTGCATTTTAATACGGAAATGCACTTCCGTATTAGTTCATAATTTGGTTTTCTAGAAATTCAGAAATACATTTTTCGTATTTGATGTGTCTGCAATGTGTGCCTTGATTTTCATAGAGTTTCATCTGTATTTTATCTTTTTCTACTATGTAATGCTTGTGTGGTTTAATTATAGGCATTATGGATGATAATCAAGAAATATTAAGGCATCAGAGTGGCGTAGCATGCATCGGATCATAGATAAAGAACGTGACTTTCGCAACGACCGATAGGTTCTAGTTCGTTTGATGATAAGGCATCAACTTTCGGATTCTTGCATCTTCGGCTTCGTCTTTTTGGAGGAGGTAGGTGTCACCTCCTGATGCCCCGAAAGCATCATATGTTGATGTCCTTCCTGAGGGGTTTGGAGGAGGCTCGCCCGACTTATCGTTGTTGCCTTTATATTCGGACCATGTTGACATACATATGTTGGACGGAGAGGTAAAATTCAATTATATTCATTCTTTGAAACACATTTGTTATAATATTTGAATCTTCTGAGGATGAATTATTTTCCTGCGAGACTGTGATGCCTTAAAATGCATCAACCATGGTCGGAAGATTGTGAAGTAGCCTTAACCTCAGTATCAGTGGTTTTAGGAAATGATGCAGCTATCTCAGCTGCGAGACTTATGCATGATCAGATATTCTATGATTAACCTTGGTATGCTTTCCGTGTTGGTTGAGAAATAGCATTCTGAGATGTCATCTTTTCATCCGCCACATGGTGAGATGTCTATCACATTGGATGATGTCTCATGCCTGGTGCATCTTCCGATCACAGAAATACTGTTAGACCATGGCAGGATTATCATAGATGAGGCAGTGGAGATGATGGTGACATATTTGGGAGTTGAACTAGGGGTGCCTTGAAGAAGGTAGAAGACACCCAACTGTGTCATGCTTGGTTTGGATTCCTTGAGAGGCGGAGGTGATAGATTTGCATCCTTTACTTTTTCTATACCGTTTTCATAACACTCGTGCTACGCCATTTATAATACCATTTTCAGACATGGATCCTCCAACACTTTACACTCAAACCAGGTGGTCATATGTTGATACCTACACTAAGGATATGCCCCGTGCTTGTGCATTCAGCCCGCTCAGAGGGAATCCGACGATGGAGCCTTTCAGGGTGTATCTTGACTTCTTGGTAGTAGATTATATACACTTACAAGCATACGTAGAACACAATCAAATGCGTCCCTTGGACGACATAGCCTTCTAGTTCTGATGATTGGATAGTGGTATTTTATGGTGTCACATATGACATCAGATGCTCCAGGAAATTCACCCAGGTCAGCTTATTAGAAGATACTAGATGAGGAGCAGACTAGGGTGGATCATAATGTTGATGTGTTTCCTAATTATCGATGTATCATGGATCTTGCGAAGACAGGTATAGAGAGGGGAATCTTTATGGAAGGCTCTAATGCGATGAACGTTGTAGATACCATCCTTATCGAGGCATAGTCAGCATTGCACTACAGGAGGCAGCGTATGAACAGGGGTCTGACATACACAATAATGTAGTATTTGTATTATGTAGTATTTGTATTAGGTATTATGGATATTATTATCGTTTGTTACCATGTTATTGTGACTGTATTATAGATTTTTTATTCATATATGACATTTTCATCTTGTGTATTAAATGTATGATTTAATTTATAAATAATTTATTATAATAGTATAGTTATACACGGTCTATTACATTGGTGCATTTCATAAAAAAACAAAATTTACTGCCATGGGGGAATACGAAACTGCATCTCCGTAACCTGATACAAATGTATCTCCGGATCAATTTAAGGT
The DNA here is from genome assembly GCF_029867415.1 of Vicia villosa. Lineage (NCBI taxonomy): Eukaryota > Viridiplantae > Streptophyta > Magnoliopsida > Fabales > Fabaceae > Vicia > Vicia villosa. Next base: position 153,958,100 of record NC_081185.1, read on the forward strand.
GAAATGAGTGTGTCTCAGTTAGGAGTGAATGGGTGTATATATGGTTAATATGAAAGTGTTTCTCAGGATCAATTTAAAGGCAAAATGAGCATGTCTCAATTAGAAATTTATATGATGCGCATATGGTGAATAAAAAAGTTGGATCAATTTAAGACAAAAAATGAGGGTGTTTTGCATTTACGCATGTATTTAGTGTGTCTCGATTCTGAAAATATATTTCCAGATTCTCAGGGACATATTCGAATTCCTTATAGTGTGTTTAGATGAAGCATTTTAATGAGAAAAAGTATTTTTTTAAGGGAATTTAAAATGACTTGACCAAAATCCATTGTTTGGATAAAAAATATGAGAAATTGTTAAAATGATGTAAGTTTATGAAGTATTATTGTATTCAACTTAAATTTAAAGAATTTTAGATTACAAAAAAAAATAAAGAATTTGAAATCACTCTTTCACTTTATACAATGCGAATATTTAATTATTTATTATTAATTTTTTAAATTTTACAAGATGGTTGTTATATTTTATGAAAATTTTAAATTCACCCCAAGATTTTCAAAAATTGCAAATAAATCCCTAAAAGTTTTCAAATTTTACTTATTGGTCACTTCAATTTTTCAAAAATTACAAATTGGTCCATATTTTTCATATTTAAAACTAGTAGAAGACCCGTGCGTCCGCACGGGTAATTTAAATCTTAAGATGAATAATGTATTACAAACGTATAAAAAAGTTTTAAAACTCAAATGAAGAATGTTAGATTAAGATTCATAAAACATAATATAGATGTAATGAAGCTATATATAGTAGTTATTTTTCAATATATAAAAAAAGTTAGAAATGCAATAGACAAAAGGGTATTATGGTGATAGCGACCCATGAAAGTAGTGAGTTTCAGTGATAAAATTCACATAAGAAATGTATTATGGTGATAGTGACCCGTAAAAATAGTGAGTTTCAGTGATAAAATTCACATAAGAAAAGTATTATGGTGATAATGACCCGTAAAAATAGTGAGTTTCAGTAAATTCAATATCTTAGATTGGCTTGGTTGTTATTGATATATAATTGTTATTATAAAATCACTAATAACAGCAAATATTTAATCTAAATCTAAACTTTATTATAAACGTTTTTGTAGCTATTATTTAGAATATACTATTGGACTGTATTTAATAGTACTTTTATTGAAAAATAGTTTATAACTTTATTTGAAATATTTTATTCCAAATATTAAATTTATTTAAATTGTTTAAGTTTCAATTGATTATTGTATCTTCTTAACATTAACCTGGATTGTCTATTTAAAAAAATTGTAACATAAAAAAATCTTCTTAATATATATATAAATATATATTTTGAAGTCTAATTTTTCCATTCAAAACTATTTAGGTTGAATATATATTTAAAAACAATACGAATATATTAAAATGGAAGTCATGAGACATGTCTCAAACCAAATACAAAGTTTAGCCTAGCAATACAACTATTTACCAATTACCACTAATTGCAATGCCATTGAATCATAGAGCATTCTTTGTCAAATGTGGTTATTTACTTATTAAAACATACAGCATGTAAACACAAAAGCCATCTTGCTTATCTTGACAGCAATTAGTGAGTTAGCTTTTATAGCACATTTTACAGGATAATGAAAATATATACTTCGTGTATTTGATTTTATTGGAAGAATCACTATCAATGTTACTGTAACTACTACTCCAAAATCACCACTACAACTTGAGACATAGCTAATATTATCACTTTTTCAAAATTATCTATCTTGCAAATATTGTCATTCACAAAATTAATGTAAAAATGATACAAACATATGTCAATTGAGATCAATATTGTTTTGGCAATTCTGGACCTAGATTTGCAGAATTGCAGGCAATCTCATTGATATCAAAGTAACCAGCATAAAATCTATCCAAAAGGAAATGTTGCCAAAGTTAAGTAGATGGATCATTGAATTTAGATGAATATTGTATAATCGGAAGCATCGAAGTTAAGTAGATGAATCATTGAATTCAGACAGTTTTTCCATCCCGTATGACGTTCTAAACCATTTGCTGAGTTGTTGCATTCGGTTATCCAAAAATATATCTTCAACTTATTGTCAACATCAAGTCGCTCATTATTTCCAAACAACAGAATGTCACCTACAGAATAGACCAAATCACCATTTTTGTTACTAAGTGACTCTTTCACTACGTGTAACACACGCGAATGAAAATAACATCAGTATTCAGTGGACTGTCTTCCATTAGCTCTGACTACAGCCACGAATCCAGCACTTATTCCAGCACAGATTACAAAAGACACATACTGCTGTGTGTTTCGGCCAGCTATAAAATAACAAATTTTCAAATTTAAATAAAAAGAAAAGAAAAGGCAAAGCAAGCATCAAGGAAAATTTATTTAGATGAAGAAAAAGAAAGTTAAATACCTTGATGGAGAGTGAAGGAAGTTGCTGTCAAACTACCATTTATTAAAGCTGATGCCACAGGGACGAAACTTATTCTTTAGATTAGAGAACCTGAACAGAAAAAGTGAATAATATAAGACACTTCAACTAAATCAAGAGTTCCATACTTGTTATCTGTGTATAATTTATTAATTTCATTCCCAAATGAACATGAAATAGCTAACATGCCTTTTTATCATCCTAAATTGACAGAGATGAACAAAAATATTTAATCATATGTACAACATTCATTTAAAGATCAGTTGATAGAGCAATTTCAGGTATTAACAAACAAACAAAAAATAAAAACCTTGAAGCATGAAAAAACGAAAAAATACCAGAACACACATATGTTGGCCCTTTTTCTTCTCCATCAGTTGTCGCAGAAGGAGAGGTGGTGTTCGGCGGCGAGATCGCTTGAAACAAAAATTAAACCGGTTTATTAAGAAGCCCGTGAGTTGAGAAATATGAAAATAGATCAGTTTTCTTTTATTTAAATAAGTGCTCTGTATATCAAAACCTAATGATTCACACTAACCACTAATGTAAACTTAGAATAAAAAAACAGTCAAAAAAACCAAAACGAAAAATTGCACAAGAAAACAACATACCTTTTTGCAGTTTCATCAGAACAAAATCCTCAAAAGCTTGATAACCAGACCCAAATAGTTTACTCGGCACTTCAGGCTCGACAGACTTTAGAGAAGCCCAAGAATCTGCAGGCATCGCAGGTTTAAGAGGTAAAACCAACAATGAATTAGCAAGAAGACCAATCACATTCCCAATTGTAGCAACCTGAAAAAAGCCACAATCACAAATCAGCAAATCACTCACACAAATCCTTACCATCCTCATTCAAATAGAATTAACAAAACCAATAAAAACATTAACACTTAAACTCAACCAACAACATTAGATAAGAAACTTACAGCTCTTTGTTTAGTTGCCATGACAACAAAAGCAGAACACTCTTTCTTATTCCTTCTGATAACATCTTCAGCTTCACCAAACTTTGAAAACAATTCCCTAAATTTATACGTTGATCTTCACCGTCCTTCTCCCACGAAAATTTCAGAACTTTCTTTTCATCAGCTCTACCACCACCACCGGATTTACCTGAACAATGCCAATGCAAAATTAGAAGACTACGATATATGGTGAGAAATATATAAAAAATAAAGAATTTTAGATTACAAAAAAAAATAAAGAATTTGAAATCACTCTTTCACTTTATACAATGCGAATATTTAATTATTTATTATTAATTTTTTAAATTTTACAAGATGGTTCTCATATTTTATGAAAATTTTAAATTCACCCCAAGATTTTCAAAAATTGCAAATAAATCCCTAAAAGTTTTCAAATTTTACTTATTGGTCACTTCAATTTTTCAAAAATTACAAATTGGTCCATATTTTTCATATTTAAAATTTAGTCCAAATAATTTAACAAAGAATCATTTTAATACTCCATCCAAAAAAAAATGTAAAAATAAATAAATTTCAATTAATTTTTTTGAATTGTTTAAAAATTTAAATTTCAATTAAATTTTCAATTATCTCATCCAAACACACTCTTAGAATACTTCTCAACAACTAATATTTTAGTATCTTACCATATACTAATTAGTCCTTTTATTTGGATGCGGTGCACAAGTTTTGTTATAAAGAAAAAACGTTCCTTATCATCATTATTAAGATGACTAAATTGAACGCTGAAATCTACAAATAATTGTTGTTGGGTGTACCTGAATTATATTATATGAAAGGAAAACTTTTTCAAAAACAGAGATGACATATTTAATCATTCTTCATGTGGTGGGTCTTAGAATTAGGAAAAGATTACCTTTCTGAGATATTAAATTTAAACTATTGTTAAAAGTGAAAACCTTTCTGAGATTAATTTTTTCATTTGAGAAGTTTCATTGAATGATTAGTCATCTAATAGTGTTAGCACAAGCATGATGATTAGAGTCATAGAAGTTTGTTAGGGTAAAAAGGGTTTTCCTTTTGTTGATTTATTGTTTGTACTGAAACTTAGGGCTAGCTAGCACAATGATTGCTTGAATGTTAAGCTGAAGGACTCTTTTAAATTGTGGCTATTCATTAAGGCAAGTAATATTTTGAACTCATAACTTATAAGCTTGTATAATAATAAAAAAATTATTTAATAACAGTTTATTTTAAATAGTGTTTTAAGTTATAGCCTATAGCTTATAATTTTCTTTCATTATTATTTTTATAAATTTTAATTATTTTAAATATATATTTAATTATTAATTAAAAATATCTTTTTATGTCTTTTTACATTTATCAGCTAGTTAAACCGCTAATTTTACCAAACACTTTAATTAGCTTATCAGCTATCAGTCATCAACCATCAGCTATAAGTTATAAGCTATCAACCATCAGCCATAAGCTATAAGCTATAGGCTATCAGCTAACTTATCATTCAACCGCTAATTTTACGAAACATAGCCATATTCAATTTTAAAATTTGATCATTTTCTTAATTAATTAGTTCATAAAAGCTACAAAATTTATTCAATTTTTTTCTCAACTAGTATAGTGCACAAAAATGGTGTTGGAGCATGGTTACCAAAGAGTGATAGTAGAGTCGGATTCTACGGAAGCGGTGGATATCAGTAACAAGGTTAGCACTAATAGGCTTCGGAATATTCACAATTGGATGAGTAGGCTGGAGAGTGTGGAGGTGCGTCACGTCTATAGGGAAGCTAACGGTTGTGCCAACCTTCTGGCCTTACATGGGAAGGAGTCAAAGACTAGAAGTATCTTTTATCGGGAGATGCCTACATGGCTTTTTGAGAATTTTGATCGAGATAAAAAGGCCGTCTTATATCTTAGAGTTGTGTTTGTTTAGTCTTTTTGTTTTTTTGGGCTTAGGCCCTCCCTATTATTAAAAAAAACCGCACACCTTAAATGTGGATAGTGTTAAATTTTATAATCCTAAAAATTAATCAAATCAATCAAGTAATTAGACTAACAAGCAACCTTCTGAAATTGGTCTAGTGGTGAAGATTTGGTTCTTTAGAGTTTGGTCTTCTCAAGGTCTTAGATTCAAATCCTATTAGGTGTTAATAATTTTTGTGTTGAACAAATTCATATTGACTTTAAACGGAGCCGCGACTAGTGGACAGTGAAATTGATCCTTTTAGATTTATGAGAACAAGACCCAGATACTAAGATTTTTTTTTAAGAAAAAAAGACTATCACGCTTTTGTTGGTTGGTGAAGATAGTTAGTGATTTAATTGATTAAAAATTAAAATAGTTAGGAGTGGTTAATGATCTATAAAACTATTCTCTCTTACGTATTTGTAATTCACTAATTCAATACATAAATTTCATAATTTTTATCTCTCAAATTCTACCTCTTTCTCTAGTCGTTTGAGCTGCAAGGCAACTAGTTAAGTTGACTTTAATCCAATATATTGGTGTATACGATCTTTACACGATTTAAGGGGAAATGAGACTAATTTTCTGAAGAATAATAGTTGGTGGAAATGAGACCTTTTGTGGTAACCTTCTCAATCTTGATGGAAAGAAATGGGATAGATGACTTGGACAAATAAAGGTGATATTTTCAATTCATGAGATGTATTAACAAGTAATCAATGATATTAAATCGTTACATGCAAATCGCCAGATGCACATAAGACAACTCACAATATGCAACAAAAAAATAGGAAGGCTTTATTTCTTAATCACCAATATTTTGATGTCAATAGTCTTAAAATATTAGGAGCATCATAAGACTATAACTTAAGTACTTCGCATCTTCAAACTTGTTACCTTTAATGTGATAATACTTTCATAACCATCTTCATTTATGGAAACCACAATCTGAATAAAGTTACCTTGATTCATCTTTTGGGATAATCCTTCTTGAAGTGACGACTTTTGTGACAAGTGAGACATTTTAATTTTTAATTATCAAAGTCTTTGAACTTGGACTTAGAATTTGATTTGGATCTCTTCCCGTTATGGTTTCCTCTACTTTCACTCCTTCTTCTTAAAACACCTTCACCATTTACTTCAACCATCAAATCTTTCATCTTCGATAATTTCTTTGATCTTACAGCCATCTAAAATCCATCCAAAGTAATAATACCTTCCTTGAGATAAAGAGGGGTGTCCTTAAAGTACCAAATGATTTGGGTAATGATCTTAACAATAGTAGAGTTTTGTCCTCATCATTAATTTTAACCTCAATATTTTGCAAATTATCAATGATCTTGTACAAATTTTTCAGCTGCTCCACAATATTTTTATTTTCCATTATGAATAAAGAATAAAGTTGTTGTTTTAGACACAATATGTGAGCCAAGGACTTGGTCATATACAATGATTTATGCTTGAACCAAATCGCAGTTGTTGTTTTCTCCCTCTCGACTTCACTGAGAACTTTAACTATAAGGCACGAGATAATGACACTTCTGGCCTTATCCCTTATTCGTATCTTCTTTGCTTTAAGCTTGCAAAAATCATTGGATCACCCTTCAATGCTTCTATGCACATTTGTTGAATGATAATTGCTCGCATCTTCACATTCAACAAACTAAAAGTCATTGTATCTGAAAAAATACTCGATATACCATTTCAAATCCAAGATGCTTGCTTGTAAACTTAACCTCTTTTCTCCCACGGTGGACGTAACGTTTTATGAAATTGAAGGTGTCAATCACACCAAGACCTTTGATGTGTGGGACAAAGAACAATGATAATCAATCAAATAACTTGTGTACAGTAAAAATATAAAAGGTGAGAACAAAAAGAAATTATTTACCCATTTCGATCAATTTGATTTACTATGAGGGAGATAATAGTTCTCTTATTCACTATACTTCAAAAATAGTTACAAGAGATAATAAGATGACTTACAAAACAATATTATTCAAGGTTCCCAAGAAAAAAAATATATATTTTGACATTTCTTAACACGTGCACGCAAGTATTTCTCAATCTCTCAATATATGAATAATACAAACCAAAAGTGTTTTCCAAACCCTTTTGATAATCTCAAAGGCTGTTAACCTCAAGGAATATTATGGGCCCGTTTGTTTTGGCTTTTTTTAAAAATGATTTTTATAGTGTTATCAAATTTTGTGAAAATAATTTTTACAAAGAAACTTTTTATAAAAGCTTCAAATGAAAATTTTGTTTGAATAGTTATTCTTAAAATGTGATTTTAGGTATTTCATCTATTTATGGGAAAAAAATTTGGATATCAAAATTTCAAAAAATCACTTAATTTTGAAGCTATTTCAAATAGATTTTCATAAAAATCATTTTTGAAATACAACTTTTTGAAAAAATTATGATTTTGACCAAGTTTTGGTTTTCAATTATGTATGTTTATGTTATAGGATGTCAAATTAAGTGTTTTATTTTAAAAAAACCAATATAAAAAAACTTGTAGTATTTTAGAAAACGGTTTTAGAAAATCTATTTTCAAAAATACAAAGAAAAAATTCATTTTTTTAAAGCTGAAACAAACTGGCCCACTGTGATTTTTTCCCCTTATTTCTCACTAGGATTTATACACCTATGCAACTTGTACTAACAATAAGTGAGAGAGAAAAATATTTATAACTACAAAAATCCCAAAAATGCAAATCGCATCCAAAATACAACTCATCACTAAACAGATTTGATAACTAAATCGATTTGATATGAGACTCGCAAATCACCCATAGTATCGCTTGATTGAACCTTCGTTGTCGTTTCGTCGTAACACCTCTACGGTTGGCATCGCATCACTCACTGAAAAACTAGCAGGACTGAAACAAGTTTTTAATTTTTTTTTCACTTGAGTTTTAAGCCTTATTACAACAAGTTCTTATTTTTTAAATGAGGATATCACATAAACAACGAATTTTACGGAAAAAATCACAAGGCTTTTATGAAAACGTTGTTGATTTTGACCAACTTCACTTTTTAAGTATACCATGTGGCATCCATGATACAAAAATTATTGTTTTTTTAACTAATGTTGTTAAAATGTTTTTGTTTTATTTTTTTATAATAATGAATAAAATCAACAACACTTTTATTAAAAAAATAAAACAAAAACCAATTTCTTTTAAAAAAATTATTCATTATTATAAAAAAATAAAACAAAAATTATTAATTTCTTTTAATGTTGATGATATTAAATAAAATAATTGATATATAATAAAATAATTTTTTATAAAACGTTGTAAATCCCTTCAAATATTTTTAAAAATTATTTTATTTAATATCATCAACATTTTTTATTAAAAAAGTGTTGTTGATTCCTCTCCATGTCTTTAACAGCTCTTTCAAACAAAAAAGTTCTTGAAGGAACATTGTTTAAAGTCTAAATTTCGAGTAGTGAGTGAATAGAAAATTTGTCCTACATCAATTAAAAATTTTGTTCATCAAAATTATCAAGAGTCATAATTGTCAAGAGAGACCAATTTTTAAAGATAAAGAAAGAAATTGAAACTGTAACAATACAATGAACTTCAACTTTCACCTATAAGTTAGAAGCACTTCTTTTGTCAAACTTAAATTCCATATACTTCGTCTTACTTCTACTTAAACAAAATTCACGCGTTTCTAAGACTCGTCTCCAACCTCTTATTTAAATTTTTCTTCAACTTTTCAAGTAGGACCGTGTCATTTGCAAAAAAAAAAAAAAACATGCATCTCGATGCTGACTCTTGGATGTATTCTGTGAGTACTTCAAAAATTAATGTAAAAAGGTAAGGCTTAGGTTTAAACATTGGTGCAATCTTATTATAATGGAGAAATCGTTCATCTCTCTGGCATGTATACACTAGTCAATAATTCTTCATACATATCTTGGATAGGTCGAATACAAGCAATCCTAACTCATTTATTCTCTACGACTTTCAACAAAATCTCTCTATAAACACTATATCATACGCCTTATCCAAGTAAATGAAAATCAAGTGCAAATCTTGTTGATTTGTCTGATACTGTTCCATCACATGTCATAGTATATAGAATGCTTTCGTAGTCGACCTCCCAACATAAAATCAAATTGATTCTGAGTAACCTACATCTCTTTTCTTAGTCTACATTCAATCACTCTTTATCATGTCTTCATGTTATGACTCATAAGTTTAATCCCTCTATAATTTGTACAATTTTTTATATCCGTATTATTCTCATAGATTGAAACTAAATTTCCTCTTCTCCATTTAGGTGGTATTTGCTTTGACCTCATAATTTCATTATAGAGTTTGGTGAATCAATCAATGTCTCTATCTCCAAAAAAAATTCACACTTCAATAGGTATGTTGTCTGATTCAACCGTCTTATTGCTACTCATCATTTCAACAGTTCTTCTTCTTCTTATTTTTTAATCAAACGGTAGTAGTTATAGTTTTTATCGTCTTCTCTAATGTCAACCCTAGTAGAGCTAGGTGAGATATCTTATCATTCGTTAAATAAATTATAGAAATACATCTTCCATTTATCCTTTATATCATTTTCTTAAACAAGACTTTATCTTCTTCATCTATAACATACTTCACTTGATCTAAATCTCTTGCTTTTCTTTATCCTCCCTTAGCAAATCTATATATAAATTTTTCTCCCTCCTAAGCTCATAATTTTTCTCCCTTCGGATCATTTTGAATACATTAACATGAATCATACATTCATATCAAACATGTTAATCAACGGTATTTTACATAATTAAATTCTCTCATTTATTCTTGTCCACTAAAATGAAACTCAAATAATGGACATAAATAATAATAATAAGGCTTAATTGACACTCTATTTCAACATCATATAAATAATAGTAAATTTTGGTAGAACAACTTATTTTATTTTCATTATTTTATCATTGTTACATCAACAAAATTGACTGAAACTGAAAATAAAAACTAGAAGATAAAAAAAAAAAAACTGTATTTTTGAAAAGGAGAGATGAAAACTTCATTTTATTTTAAATAGAAAGATAAAAATATATATAAAAAAAAAACACATTCAAAGTTTATATTCAGAGAAAGTGACTAATGTTGTGGTTGTTGACCAGTTGTTCTGCTAACAAATAATTGAGTGGTTGTTGATGATTCTCCAGGTTCAGGATTGTCTTTTGGAAGATTCCAACTCTCTAACACCACTTTGTCTTTTTCTTCTTGTTTCTTCTCTTGGGAACATTGCATTTCAAGATTCCAAGTCACAGGTCTCTCTCACTCTCACTCATAGAAAATGTAGCAAAAGTGTTGTCATAGTTCCCTATACACCAAGACAAAAAGATTGGGCTTGAGTTGCAACTTTCAGGAAAATCGAAAATGTTGCAACTTTCCCATTGTTTCTTAAATCCAACAATAATAGTGAAAGGACTCGCCCTCACTTCATCAAGATTCACTCAACTCAATCACATGGTGAATACAATTTCAAGAAATATCTAAACCATAACAATTGTATAAAGTACAAACTGTGCTTAATTCAATGCGACGACCACAATAAGTATCGCAACACCTGCACTGACCAAAATCATGAAAGCCTTTACGCAACCGTTATTTAAAACCTAGGTTCTTCCATGTGATCATGTTACTGTAGTCTGAGTTGTACGACGACAAGTGATACGCAGTAGTTTTATATCGGCTTGATTGTATGACTGCATGTAAGGAAGGAGATTCATTGGCTTCAGTGAATCTGTTAGGTCCATAATATCAAGGTTCGCTTGGTCCCCAAGAGAAAGAAAATAGTTGAAGGTTTCAATATTCCGAATAACACATGCGATATAAGCCACTGGTCCTTCCTTCAGCTGGCCATTACAACCATCAGAACTAACTGATTTGCATCTACCATCAGATCTATTGGCGGCACCTTTATAATAATGTTCGCCATTTTCATGTTTAGTGTTTGGGTTTAGCTGGCTCAAAAGAATAGTAAGTAATCGAACAAGGTGTGGCAAGCAAACTGGATCGTATATCACATCTGCGCCCAACCTAAAGTAATAAAAATATTAAAATAATGTCATCTGCATACATTTTAAGAACAGTATAAAGATATAATGTTATGTCTAGAGGTAATGGAATAATTTAAAGTTTCAACTATCACTCACACAACATTTGGCATGATATCTTGTAGTTGACTTTCTGATGCAGATTCCCATGGCAGATACAAGCATTTTACCTGAGATATCGGAACATGGAGTAGTACAACTCAGTTTATCTTTTCATCTATGGCTCTTTCTATACAAGTACAAATGCATTTCTTTAAAAGAGTCGCCACATGATGCTGATCCAATCCAGAAGATTCACTAGAACTAACAGTATAGAAAAACAAAATTAGAAACACAGTCTATGCAAGCAAAGACTCACCGTGCTTGTATCTTCATTTCTTTGTAGCCCGTCGGTTTCAACATTCAGGTTGTTCAACTCTAAATTGAGCTTCATGTTAGCTAAAGTTGAAAGGTCACCATCACTTAGTATCACCTGTTGAATTGAAAGACAAAAATATAATATCACCCAGTATTAGGCAAATAAAAATCCAGTGCAGCTTTCTCTCATTTAATTCTCACTCTGTTCTAAAGCATAATAAAGCAAACATCATTTAAGAGAATAAATGCCTCAGCGTTTGATGTCTCCGATACGAGAAATCGGGTATAGTTTGCAATACCTCAGATGCTTTCATATGGGCTAGGCATAATCCGACTAAACCAACTCCCGAGCCAATCTGTTTCAAATTGTAGTTGGAGATAAACACATAACTATAACATGCAAGGACTATTCATGATTTGTTAATTTTAAAAAAAGTTACAAGATTCAACGAACATACTCTAAAAATTATAACTCACCTCAAAGCACAATTTATTAGAAAATAATTCAGGATGGGAAAGTATTAACTCGGACAGAAACAGGCTTGATGGCCATATTGAGCATCTGCGCAACCAAACCAAAACCAACATTCATAAGTTAATGTGAGCTTTACAAGTATTCCAATACACTGATGGCAGATGCATATTTAAGCAAAGAAATATTTGAAACAAATTATAGAGAAACAGATACCAACAAATGTTCAATTCATTAGCATTTTTGAATTTATTCAATATAAGACGCATATTTGATAAGCAAGAATCCAGAGTATCATTTAGTCGAGTGACCGAATGAATGCATGTTCAACTCAAAACACCATACAAACAGGTTTTCAAGATAGAAACAATCAAACTGTGTCACTAGGGTTAGGGTTTTAACTCAAAACACAAAGTAACAAACGCCTGTATAATTGGGGAAACTACCATGACACTCAACAAGTTCACAATTTTTATTTTTTAAAAACTTGGTATCCGGCCTTAAAACCGACTAATCCAAGGGGACCAATCCCAGCGTCCACTAGTGGGGGCCCATTTAATGTCAGAGTTTTGCCAGAACAAAGCTCTGTACAGACTGACCCAACACAAGAATTGTTAGCACCTAGTATGATTTGAAAATGAGACCTGGAGAGGAGCACACTCTCCCGTACCAAGTTTTCACAATTAAGTGCAACATGACAACCCCGAAATGTTCCATGCTAAATGAAAAAATTATAAATTTCAAGTATGAGCTTACCCAGTATCACCTTCAAGCATGTTTGTAGAGCACTTCAATGAAAAAGTAAGCACCCTTGAGCGCTGACATGTTTGTAGTTCAGAATAATCTAGCAATACCATTAACCAACCAAAGGTAAGCCAAACAAAACAAAGTTATAGTAATAAAATAGAGAAACTTAATCTAAATAATCATTTACCATCAGGAAAAAGAAAAGAAATTTTTTTGCAGATTCTTGAATCTCTTTTGCCTAAACTATCATCCTATAAGAAGGGGGAAAAAGGGAAAACAAAAAAAAAAGGTCAAAACTATAACCAACCATGTGCAACTAGAAAAGAAGGATTAAAGAAACTTGATAGAATAGAATAAACCTTAAATGATGTAATGAAGTGAGCATAGAGTTCATAAAATTGATCCAAGACAGAGCCATGGTCACACTCAACTTGGGTGATAAGCTTCTTAAGAAAATTCTTCAAGTAAGGTGCATGAAAATCACCCTGCATTAAGCATAGCAATAATTGAAAGACTTTAAAAAAGCAACAACACAATCATATGGAAAATTAAAAACAAAAAGAGTGGAGAATTGAAATTTACAGGTGTGGAAAGGCAATGGTCCAAGATAAATTGTTGAACTTGCTCAGTGATTGAGCCTCCGCCACACGCCCTAAACTTGAAATTCCACAACATAAGTTTATTGTTTGTTTAGTTTAGTTAAAAGTAAAATAATTTATGTATATTTGCCGTGTGTTTGATTTTGCTGTGAAAAGAATTGATTTTGAATGAATTGATTCTGTAAAATTGATTCTAACTAAAAGTTAGTTGAAGCTAAAGTGATTTATGTTTTGATAAATTTATGTAAAAGTCAGTTGAACATTCAATTCCAATGAAAAAATCACGTTTAAACTCAAAAGCTACAAATTCTAGTTACAAGTAGAATCAATTCTGATGGCAGGAGACCAAGCACTTTAAAATCACTTCAAAATCAATTCGACTTCTCTAGAATTGCTTTTGCCTCTTCCAAAAAATCAAACCAAACATACACTTAAATTCTTTGGTTCTGCGGTGAAAAAAATTGATTTTGAATGAATTAGTTCTATAAAATTAATTCTGATTAAAAGTGAATTGAAGGTAAAGTGATTTATGTTTGGATAATATCTTACAAAAGTGATTTAAAGGTAAATTTCATTGTAAAATCACGTTTAGACTAAAAAATATATAAATCCTAGTTTCAAGAAAACTTAATTCTTAAAAACTAAATCAATTCTACTCGAAAGTAACCAAACATGTCAATCGATTCTACACATCCAGAATCAATTCTAAGTGAAACCAAATATATACATTAACAATAAATTTGAGTGTAAAACTAAAATTTGGACTGAAAATCTACAAATACTACACTAGCGTCAACTTAGAATCGATTCTAGCAGAGAATAATCGATTATATAAAAATCAAGTGTTCAGTTACAATCATTTTAGGGATGAGTTTAAAATGCAGTGAAATGTTAAGCATAAGGAAGAGAGAAAGTGTACCTGGCGTGTGATAATAAGCAGTCAGAAGGTTCCATGGCCAGAATGGCAGAGAGGAGATACCGGCATGATGGGAGAGAGGGGTCCAGTACTTGCTCCGTCGCCATGCTTCCAAACTCGCCGCGGTTTCGGTTCATCTTCAACGTTAACACGGTGTTTCCATGTCACAGCACTGCAGAGTCGGGCTCATGGGCCTCTATCAGATTAGAGTTGGGCTACACGATATTCAATCAGCCCAAATCAAAACACGCCTCTTTATGTTTGACAGAGTTTTTGTTCAGGTTTGAGTTTTTTCGATTATAAAATATAAAGATTGGCCGCGAAATGGAAACACTCGTACTCATTTCGAATCTGTCTGGTTTATATTATTTTATTTTTTTTGGTACAAGGGAGGGCCTAAGCCCAAAGAAAAAGCGACTACAAAACTCTACCACTGGGGTAGATTAAACCATGACTGTCATCGTCCAAGATTTGAAGAAGAGTAACCGGTGGGACATCATACACACAATATTGGTGTGTGGTATAACCAATATTAGCAAGGGCATCCGTGCATCTATTAGCTTCCCTGTAACTGTGCACAAAAAGAACATTCTCAAACTCACGAATCAAGTGACAAATATCCCTAAGCACTGCTTTGCATTCTGACTTGCTAATGTTGTTCTCATGGATTGCTTTGATGACTATCTGAGAGTCAGTATTTACCTCCACCCTACGGTATCCCTTATCTTTGGAAAGCTTGAGCCCTATATAGACTCCCCAAAATTCAGCAAGTAAAGCACTACATTCTCCCAAAAATTTGGAAAATCCACAAATCCACTTGCCATTGTTGTCTGGTTTATATTATTTGAACTTTATTATTAAGTTTTTGATAATTTAAAATATTAATTGCATTGCGACTTGTTTATATTATTTGAATTTTATTATTAATTTTGATAATTTAGAATATTAATTACATCGCCAATACTTTTGCAGTTTGATTTTCACTTTATTATTTGAAATGTATGGCTCAAATTTTTGATATTATTTTTTTTATTTGTAATGTAATTTAATATTAAAGAAAATTGTTATTTCTATTTTAAAAAATTGATTACATTTGAGAGATAAGACTGGAGTAAGGATATGCAAACCCAATGTGAATCTGTTTGGAATGGATTTGTGATTCACTTTTTATCTCGGGCGGAAATTGGGGGCGAAAAACATATATTTATTAGAGATTCAGTTTAACATTTAGGAAAGATAAAAATTAAATCCGCCTCGACCCCTTGTAATGTTTAGTCCGAATATTCTCAAGTATTTCACTTAATTGTGGGGTCTCACTCACTAATCTTTGGATGAAAAGTTTTTGTTCTAAAAGAAAATTCAAATCTTTCAAAGAAGTCTTGAAAGTTAGGAATAAGCGGGTGATTGATATTTTTGATTTCGAGATTAGGTCCTTACGAGAGGTGATGAACAATTTGGATTTTATAATCGATCAAGAGAATCTTTTTGAGGATGTGATTGAGGTTAGAACTAGAGCCATAACGGAACTTCGGCCCTCGTTTAAATTTGAGGCGAGTTGATATTTCATGTTTTTTCCATACGACAGACAATAAAAGTAGGAGCCATGCTATTTTAACTCATAGAATTTATGAATGTTGGATTGAAGGGGTTTCTGAAAGTATGAAGCACCGACACCTCTAAAATCAGACGTGTCGATGTCCGTGTCGATGACGGACACCTGTACTGACACTTGCAATTACATTTAATTTTTTCATTTTTTCAAATTATTAACGGTGTCGCCGTGTTAGTGTCAGGATCGTTTTAGGAGTGTCCGTGCTTCATAGTCTGAAACTACTTGCTGATCTTGATGGAGTTATTTTCCGCCCTCTTTCTGATGCAGATAACTTGTCCTTATGTTCCTTTTCTTCTTCTAGAGTTAGATTGACCAATAACTCATTGTGATGGTAAAAGATTTTTTTCCGCTTAATCATCAAATTCAGGCATAGTCTCACAGTATTAAATTCTCGAGAGAGAGAGAGAGAGAGAGAATTTTATTATTTATTATAGTTTCCTCTACAATTTGCGCTAGTTTATAAAAAAAATATCAAATTGGGTCACTTAAACTCACATGATAGCGACCTCCCATTTGGATAATAAAAATGATTTTTTTTCCATCAATTTAGATTGGTTTGAATTATGTGATAAAAAATTGAAAAAACTTAATCAAACTAACCTGTTACACTTCTTTATTAAACTAGTTTTCTATTGTTGCTTTAAGTCCTTTTTTAATAACAAAAGTTACAAAGCTAATCAACACTTTTTAAATTGTTCTCCAACTTCAAATCAAAGTTCTAACTTGCTAGTAGTACTAGTTAGTCATATGTGATTTAGAAACCAATATTAATGTTTATAAAATATAAACTACTTTAGCATAAGCTTGAATGTCTTTTTTCCGTCAACCACTAATAACTACTGGAATTTCACACACACAATCGTGAATATCAGAGTTCAAATTCTGATAATGACGTTCAACCTAACAATATTAATTTCTACCAGTTGAGATAGGATTTGCAGACAAACATGAATATATTAATGTACATATTCTTTAACATTATCTTTAACATTATGTCACAAACATGTTACATGTCAATTTCATTTCACTACCATATCATAAAGAATAAAATAAATGAGTAAGAAAAAAAAAAACAAAAAATATTTAGAACTTGAGCTTAAGAAGGAATGGCATTTTATCAGAGAAAGGAGGATCAGAGTATTTTCCAGTAAGAATCTGTGATGCAACATACTGATTTGCAGTCTCAGTGTAATGAATTCCATCCCAACTTATATACTCAGAACTATCACTACAGCCTTTCGCCGTTATGGTTGTTCCGTTCAATATCTTCGTGTTCCCGCAAGAAACTCTACTGTCATAGTTCAATGGTGGTCCTCCATATCCACAACACGCCATTATAGGTTGTTCAAACCCTACAAATATATAATCGAAACGTTACTGTCAAATGTTTTTAACCATCTGGCGATTATGATTGACTAAGAGTGTAAAAATTAGTGAAACAGATAAATGTAATGTAACGCCGAGATAGATACTAACCGTATCTTGAATAGTTTGCAATGAGGTTAGATTTTATGGCGAAGATATCAACATATGTAACATTTGAATCTGGATATTGTGCTTGGAATTTACTGCATAAAGCATGAAGCTGCAGATTAAAGGTTTTAGCAGCTATGTTATGTGCACTAACACATCCTAGTTCATCGAGTTTCGATGGATCGGTTCCAAATTTAGCAACGTTTTGTGTTAAGCATCCGAGAGGACCTGTGTTGTGAATCCAGAAATATCGAGCTCCTTCGTCATATAGTCTCTGTCAAAAAATAAAACACCAAGAATGAGGTTTCTTTGATGCTAATCTGGAAAGGAGATGATTTGATTTGACACAAACCTTGATCCCGGTTTCAAATTCTACAAGAATTGTTGGAATTGATGCAAGTATTTGGTCTAATGATTTTGAGTAAAATGCACCAGCAAGATCATTCTGTCCAATATCAAACATGTATAGTCCCTTCTCGAAACTATCTTGGCTCGGTACATACTTATCGAATTTCCTACTTTTCGCGAGCAATTCGAGAGCGCGAGCTTTGAATCGGAGAAACTGAGACACCTGAATTCCGAACGAGAAAGGACAGATTGATGATGCAGTGGCTGGTAAGATAGTTGAACCCGCTGCTGCAAAGTTACAACCTTTTCTAAAATTCGGCAAGCCCAACGAATCCAAATACGCGTTTAAGAACGGCAAATCGAATGCATCCACTGCAAGAACAACAACCAAGATTACATAAAGTTACCATCATTAGTAAAATGAAAGAACAAAAACAACGAAAATTTTCAAGTTATTTACTAAGAAAATCAACGATGAGACGGCCATCAGAGTATCTCCCTGAGGGTGGATGAAAGTAAGTTTGTCCATATGGAAGGTAAAGGGTCTCAAAACCAGTGGAAACAAGGGTACCGGTATCAGAATTCGAGTCACCGAAGTTGAAAACTGCTGGAAAATCTAAGTGGATGGATTTGAAACAAGGTAACAAGGATATGGTAATGATAGTTAGAATCATACAATATTTGTCAGTGGCCATAACTATTTGATTGTTAGTTAGTACAATACAAGAATGTGTTTTAAGAGTTCCAAACTTTGCTTCTGTTTGAAACATAGATCTGCTGAACAGTTAGTTAGTTTGTTACACATGACCTTTCGATTTGACACGTGTAATGTGATAATTGGTGTTTGTTTGTAAGTTTGGTGGATAAAACTTGTAATGCAATTAACTCATTGTTATAAGTATTCAATCAACAATGTATTATATTTTTTGTCTGATCTCGATCTAACGACTACTAACTTCTAACTACAGATGTAATATGTAAAGAAGAATAAAACTTTACTTAGGAAATCAACGATGAGACGGCCGTCACACGCCCTTCCGGATGGAGTTTTGAAGTAATTCTGTCCATTAGGTGGGGCAAGCTGAAAGCCTAGGCCAACAGTAAGTTCACCAGTGTCAGAATTTGAGTCACCCATGTTGAAAACTGCTGGGAAATTCCAATCAACTGAATTCACCACTGTCATAGATATAGAAAATAACACAAAAACATGAATAAGAACAAACACCATGTTGTTATTATTATTCATTTTGAACCAATGAAAGTGGCATATAATATTATATTGGTAAAGAATCTGATGCCTTTTATATGAATATGAATACACAATTGGTTGCTTCAAGGTTTTTGAGAGGAGAGAATTAGAGAAGCAAGAAGATGGTTTTTCCTTGAAGGGTTGGTTGATTGTGTCTTGACTTGTAATCTCCATGAGATTGGATTGTTGTCAAATACCATCTTTATGTCACATTCTTTGCCTTTCATTCTTTTTTTTGGGTACAATCTTTGCCTTTCTTTTAATAGTGAAAAAGATTTGATTAGAGGATGCATATTTCAAAGGTTAGTTAGTGAACTATCACACTTTTAATTTATAAAAATGCACAAACTTGCAACGTCCCCACAACCTCAATAAAAAGTTAAAAAAATGTGTGTCATTCAAAAGAACATCATAAAAGGTCCAAAAAAAAAACAAAAGAAGGAAGAAACCTCTAGCTTTGTAAGTTGAAAACAAGGCTCTATCTTCACAAGTCACGTTGGAGGGAGATTGCACAACAAGAGTTTGCAGCTCCGTCTTCTTCATCTATTCTACCTTAATTTTCAACTCTTGAGTCATAGTTTCAATTTTTTTTCATTTTTCACATAAATGTTTTATAATCAAAATGATTAGTAATGTGTTTTGATGAGTCAACAAAAATTATGCCTAATCACATGTGATGCGTCATCATTTTATATTTATTGATGTTATCAAAAAATTAAATGCGATATCAAATTATTATCTTTATTTTATAATGATTAAAATCAAATTAACATCTATGCGTAATTGCAGAGATCAATTATCAAGTCGAGAGAACTATATTAAATGACAAAGTTTTTATTCAAAAAATTTAACATTGCTGCATATTTAAGATTTAGTTCGAATCCAAAATCTCTAATTAAGTTGAAAAAAAACTCATATCTTCAAACCAAATACATAAAAATAAGCTCGTTTCTTAAAAAATAAAAAATAAATAAACAAGTTCTTTTAACGTGTGTATGTTTTTAAAAAAAATCATGTATTTTCTAATGCAACAAACCTAAATTTATTTTTATATTGAACTAACTCGGGCTTATAAAAGCACCTTTATAAGACAAAATATACCACCTTTTTAAAATAAAATAAAAAAGTGGAGTGTATTTCCTTTTTTAACAGTTTCTCTTTTATGTTATTTTATGTCATAGTGTTACACTCCCACATATTATAAAATAATAATTAATTTTAATTAAAATATAAATTATGAATTGTTTTATAAAATATTTTTTTAAAAGGTGAGTCAATGATCAATATTTAAAATTATAATAGGAAAATATTATTAATATTTTGTAAAAACTAATTTAAGTAACCTATAATGTATCGCACTCTTGCCTTAAAATTTTCAAATTAAATGAAACACCTTTATAAAAATAACTTCCAAAATTTCGGAGCTAACATCCCTTCAAAGAAAAGCAATTAATCTCTTCCAAAGGTTTTCAATATCTCACTTACTTGTAAGTTTAAACTTGTATTAATATTCTTATATCACGCTATGATACTAATCAATCACTTCTCTTTATTAACATTTGACACGCATCGATCATTGCCCATTTACATAATACATAAATTTTCAATCTTATGGTAAAATTCATCAAATGGGTCAAAAGGAATTTCATCTTCAACATTCAGGTATATGGTATAAGCTCTATAATTTCATCGTGAAAATATTGGCTGAACAAGCATTGAAGACAGTAACTTTAGGGAAACAAAATGATTCAAGCTCAAGTGGGGGTGCAAATTTCTAATAATGTATCATGCGAGGGTGTAAATAGTAATCAGCTTCAATCAACTCAATGTTTCTTTGGTGGTAATTGTCTTTCTCCTCAAAGAGAACATTGTTGATGAATATTTGCATCATTAAGCTTCCAAGAAAATGGTTATCATAGACAATGCAGAGGAAACCATTTTAACAAATTTGAAGAAAATGAAAGTTAATTATAATCTCAATAAGGGTTTAAAATTGATATCGTGGAGAATTATATTTAGATTCTTGTGATTTTAGCAATATGAATAATTGTTATGTCGTAACCCAAATCATTATATGTATTTAGTAATACTTGTGTTTATTCTCCATTTGAACAATATTGAAATATAGATACTCTGTTATTGTATATTATTATGGTGCTGAACAGCAGATTAGTGATGTGTGGATAAGAGTTCTTTAACTATGGTGGTATGAGTCTCTGATACATTGGAGGGAGATTTACTTGCAAGGTTAATACTTTAACGCTCAAGTTAGTGACATTAAAGAGGTGTAGTTTACTAATCGTTAGTTGGTTTAGTGGTGATTGGCGCTGGACTTGATAAAATGTACCACGACTCGAACCCCCGCAACTACAATCGGAAGGGGCTGAAATTATTTGGGATAAGTGAATGAATAATACTTGTGGTGCGATAGAAGCTTATATACAATAATTGGTTAAAGTCATTGTAGCTTGGTCTGACGTAACATGCGGGAGACCGTCTGATTGGATAACGATTGATGATGGGGAAGCAGGCCTAATATTATGCTTGACTTTCTAGCAAGGGTCTAGTTGTTCACATTCCACTTTGAGAAAAATATAGTTTGAGCCGCTCGAGTTGGGTTGGTCTTAATGGTCCGTTGGAGCGGCTATGAACAATACCCCTCCAATTCTTTGCTATTATTTATGAAGTGAGGATTGTGAAGGAAATTTCGAGACTGGCCTTTTTTAAGTTGGCCTAATTAATCGTTTGAAAACTGTCGTGCAGATCCTTACTTTGGAGTCGGAGACGTAGTAAGTGGGAGTAGTTGGCCTCAAGAATATGCACATAATGTGCATATCTTGTAGCTGAAATGTGGTCA
The DNA here is from genome assembly GCF_029867415.1 of Vicia villosa. Taxonomy (NCBI): domain Eukaryota; kingdom Viridiplantae; phylum Streptophyta; class Magnoliopsida; order Fabales; family Fabaceae; genus Vicia; species Vicia villosa. The sequence goes on from NC_081185.1 coordinate 153,980,189, forward strand.
TAGATTATGGGGTAGAGAGGTGACATTTCTTAGAGCACTCGAATATTGTAGGAGGATCTGAGCCAAATCAGAACTATTGGTGGTGATAATGTGTTTTCCTCGATCTTTGGTCTCTGATCATGGGGGTCCTTGTTGCTACTATATAAAGGTCAAATGGTCAATTTGATTTTTTTTGCTCTGCTTTGTTTGTGAAACTCTATAGATTTTTATGTTCCTTATGTTGTGCTCGATTCCATACGTTTTTGTGTTTCTTCTTCCCAATTTCTTCTTCCTAATTTTGCTATCTCTCTCTATTCTGACAACCCTTTTGTCATTTTGGATATTTGACTTCTTCGCACACCAGACTCTAGGTTTCTTGAAGGAAACAATCTTTATTTAATGAAAAGGATAAAGAGGTTAATTAAATATTTATTTGATAATTAATTCATTAATTAGATATGAATTCAAATATGATTGGATGTTAGGATGTCACATTTTCAAATGATGAAAACTCTAATTGATCACCAAGTTATATATAGGTTATGATCCCTAATATACCGAACGAGAAAAAGAAAATCATCGCTTATCGTCATTTGAGAGTATGCAAAGCATTATGAATATCATTTGTGAAAGATTTTTAAACCAACAAATGTTCGTCATTTGTCTCTAGAATTTTGAGTTTTTAGAATTATCGTTGTCATTGCCTAAAGAGCTTTCTTCTTGAATCCATCTGAATATTCCTATAATTCTTGATAAATCATTATAAGATTGTGTGTTATATATGCTAACATGTTTTACTTCTGCCTTAAATTATAAGAGAAATGCTAGCAACACTCTCTTTTCAACACTCTCTTCAACACCACCCACTTTCTTATTGGTTAAAACATGTGTAGGTCCCTCACTTTGAAAATGGAATCCATATAAAGTGGTAGGACCCACACATGTTTCAACCAATAAGAATTGAGTGTTGGAGAGTGTAACACCCTATTTTTATTAGATTTTATTTAATTAGGATTATTTGATATTTGATATTGTTTGTGTGTTTTATTTAATTATTGTTTGGGTGATAATTATTTAATTGTGTGGTAATATGTGATTTAGCTAATTAATAAATAGTAGAATTATATTGGAATTAGCTATTGGGCTTAGTTGAATTAGAAATGAGAATAGTGGATGGGTTAAGCCTAATGAAAAAATGAGAGTTAGAAGAGAATTTTATGAGTTAACCTAAATTAGATAGAAAGAAGAGAAAAGAGGCAAGAGAAGAACAAAGAGGGAATTGGTAGATTTCATCAAGAGAGTGGATTAAGAGCTAGAGGCAAGGGTTAGAATCCAAATTCTTGTAGAATCTATGATTGGGTAATGTGTTTGTGTATGTGTTGTCTTTAATCTTTGAGATTTCATGAAAATGTATGAACCCTAATTTTTGTGCTAATTTCTATGGATTTACATGATTAAACATGATTTTGATGAATGTTATGGTTCAATAATGATTAAGACTGGTTGTATTTGATGTTTATTGATGTTTGGAAGTGATTTGGAATAGTGGATTGTGCATTTCGCAGTTATGAATGTTGCTGTGTTTTTCTATGAAATCGCAGGTCCGCTAAGCGGTCCTAGGCTCGCTAAGCGGATGCTGTTTGTTTTTCAAAAATAGAAGAGGCTCGCTAAGCGGACCCAACCTGCTAAGCAGAACCCATTTTTAGTTCGCTTCTGGTGCTAGCCGCTTGACGCTCGCTAAGCGGCCATTGTTGTATGAAACTTTTTCCAAACTTTCAAATGTTGTATCTTTTGATCCGTAACTCCTTTTTAGGTGCCGTTTGAAGTATATTGAAGCTTAAATAATTGTCTATATGATAGAGGAGGATTTGTTGGCAATTGTTTAATTTAATTATGATGTTAATTGAGAATAACATGTAATTATGTGTGTATGTTATGGATGAATTGTGTATGGTCAATGTTCATGGATATATTATGTGATATGATAACCGTGAATTATGTGATTGATTTCTAAATGCTAATTGGTATTGAGATTTGGATTGAATGCCATGTTGTGTAATGTTGTGCAAAGTGGTAAAGATGTGATTGTGTAGTTTAAGAGATAGAGAGATCGTCTTAAATGCATGAGTCTTGTTTTGTTGCACACGTACACAAGCATGAGTCTTTGGAAAGTGGCAATGTTGGGTAATCTCGTGAAGGTTATTTACTTGTCCCAAATCTAACGCCGAATGAGATTTGAAAGCTTAACGCGGAATGAGGCTTTTGAGGTGGTTATCTAGTCTATAGAGGAAAGACATTTGACATGACCAGAAATGATAACGGATGGTATCCACATGCATATTGCATAGAGTCACACTTGAGTCGCACATGTCGGTGTGAATTTGTGTTTTGTGTGATTTTGCAATATGAATCGGCGTGGTTAATTATGTGATAAGTGATGCATAATGTGGAATCTTGTGTGATAATTGTATACTTGATGGTTTTTCATTAGGGGATTACAATTGTTGAATTGATAATTAGATGTAGTTACTTGAATGATGAAACTTGGTTGTTTAATGATGAAAAACATGTTAACTTTGATGTATGGCTATAAAAGCATGTTTTTATGAAAAGTGATGAATTGTGAAATGTATGCTTGTTTATGTTGCATTTTTCATTATTATATTTTCTATAATAATTTGAATTCTCACCCTTCTGTTTGAATGTTGCCCTTTGTTGGTAACGTGCAGGTTCAGACGAGTAGTTGCTTGTCCGAGGATTTAGCCGAGGAGCTCCGAGTTTCTTTATTTGATTAGGTAGTGAGTTGATGCTCTGGTCATGTAACACTGGGTTAGGAGTAGTGGTGTCGAACTCGTGTTTTATTCGGATTCGTATTTTGATACTACCTTATGCTTTCGTATGATGTTTATTGTGGTTGTGAGAGGCCTTAATACCAAGTACTTTGGATATGATGTTATGATTCCGTCTTGGATATTATTTGTGATATGATCATGGTATGGGACATGGATCATTATGGAATTCATGAGTATTTGTTATTTCCGTTGTGTATGCATATTCTTAATGAATTATGTTAAGTAAGATGTGTTATATGATGATCAGATGCATTGTATAGTTATGGATGTATGTTTTGTTGGTTTTTAAAAGCTTTTAGTTTTTGAAAACGTCGATGTGACGCCCCTGTATATGCATGTTTACTCTGGATATTTGTGTATTATTATGAATTTGGGATATTAGAAAGGGGTATTACAGAGAGTGTTGAAAAGAGAGTGTTGTTAGTACTCCTTAAATTATAATTATAGTTTTAATTTTTGTATTTGAACATATTTATATAAATTAATTATTAAATTATTTTTAACAATTGAGTCTCACATTCAAAAAATGACTGTGTTTGGGTTGGCGGTGGAAAAAATTGATTCTGAGAGAATTGAGTTTGATAGAATTGATTTCAATAGAATTGAGTTTATAAAAATTGATTTATGTTTGGATACGATGATATAGAAGTCATTGTTATCAATTAATGTTGTTTGGATAGTTTTAGCAAAATTGATTTTGAATTGTATAATTATCAAAATGGTAAGAGATTCTAATACAAATCAAAAAGAAAAGAAGTCATTGATGAAAATTAAAGAGGGTAAAGAAGGAAAATTTAAAAAAGTTGTAATAAATAATATTATAATAAATGTAGAAATGATTCTACTAAACTCAAAAGTTAGGAATTGTAGCTTCTAATAGAATTGCTTTTGGAGGAGGAGAATTGATTTTAGAAAAGTATTCAAACAAAAAAAAACCAATTTTCAAGTTGAAGTTGACTAGAAGTGCTTTTAGGGCTTGTAGAAGCCAATCCAAACATACACTTATCTTGTTTTATCAAAACTATTCACGTTTAATTTTTATTTATTAGAATATCTCTATTTCCTTCTTAATTTGTATTGAACCATAAGTTTCCGAACAATTTTAAAATATTAAAAAAGAGAATGAACATTCCAAAGTCATTAAATTTCTTTGAATTTCGAAACTACAAACTTATAACATAGTATGAAAATGAGTTACAAGAATCTTGTAAACGTAAGTATTGATTATCCACCGCTTTTCTTAAACTTTTCAAACCATTTCCTTTTCCAATAAATAGAACTATCCCTTCAAAGAAAAGCAAAGAATTTCTTCCAAAGATTTCCAATATTTCACTTCCTTGCTAGTTTAAACTTATATCAATAGTCCCACTACTCATTAACTCTTTTATTTCCAATCTCATAGCTAACTCAGCAAATGGATCAAAAAGAATTTCATCTTCAACATGCAAGCATATGGTATAAGCTCTATAATTTCATCATGAAAACAATGGATGAACAAGCATTGAAGACAGTAACTTTGGGAAAACAAAATGGTTCAAGCTCGATTGGGGTGCAAATTTCTAATAATCTACCATGTGAGGGTGTAAATAGCAATGAGCTTCAAACAACATAGTGTTTCTTCGGTGGTAATTGTCTTTCTCCTCAACATGTTTAAGAAAAAAACAATTTGTGTAAGAATATTGTTGATGAAAATTTGCATTGTCAAGCGTTGATTCAATAAAGATGAAAAATTTCTAAAGTTGATAATAATATTGTATAAAAAAAATTCTAAATTCTAAATTTTTATTTAAATTTTATTTTTCATTTGTTATAGCGTACTAGAAAGTTTGTACATAATCACCAAAATACAGGTATATCTTCTTGCTTCTTGAAAAGATAGTAAATATTTTTTGCCATGCATTTGTCTGGAATTTTCGAAAAGTAGATTGTTGAGTAGATGTATGCTTTGCTTCCCTTTTCCTTGTCTTTGATCCTTGACTTATTCCTTCTCTTCTACTCAATGTGAGAATTTAGTCTTTGGTTGAATCTTGTACTTCTTCCTTTCCTTGTATCTTTTGCCACTCATATGGAGGTTCTGATGATATTTAATCTGTTGGGAAAAATTACAAACGTAGAAAAAAAAATAACAACACAAAAGATTAACGTGAAAATTCTAAAATTAGAGAAAAATTACGACCGTTGTTAAATGATAAGTAGAAAATAACACTATGTGAAAATTGTTACAACACATATACTACCTTCAACCTACACTCTCCAAAGCAAATATTTAACTACCTCTCACAATACTCTAACACAGGAGTCCGTGGCGGAGCCAGAAATTTTATATAGCCTGGGCAAAAATTTTAACTGAACGTTACATGTGACAATATATAAATAGTCATAAAGTGTGCTACATAAGAGAGATGAAACCTCACCTGCGAATAGTGTGCTAAATAAAATTAACAGGTAAATGCCCTCTCCGAGACTTCTTTGCGGTGAATGTTCGAATAATATCAACATCTTTAAGTGACTTGAATATCTCCCGCTCGGTGTAACATATCATCAAGTCATTGAACCACACATCGTTGATCTTGTTGCGCAAATTAGACTTGATAATCTTCATTGCTGAAAAAGCTCTTTCAACGGATGCTGTCGACACCGGCAATATCAAAGCCAACTCAATGAGCTTGTAAACCAATGAAAATACCAAATGTTTCTCAGTTTGAACCATCTTCATAGTCAAACTTTGAACATCTTCACAAGAAGTAAAAGAAGCATGCCTTTTCACTTGATGTACATAAGTCTCAAGTTGCTCCCTTATTGTTCCACGGTCATCATCAGAAAAGTCTGCATGATAAATATTAGCAAGACGAGCAAGCTTATCAACATCAAACTTGGAAAAAGAGTTCTTGGGGTCAAGACATGAGAAGCAATCCAGCACAACGTTACTTTCTTCACAAAACCGGTGATCCATCTCCACGCATATTTTGTCAATAGCAACATAAAAAATCTCTGCACAGTAATGGTGAAGATTAGTGACAGTTCTCCCCTCTCTTCTTGAACGTCCTCGAACCGGTATTTCTTCATCCATATTTGGCACCGGAATACTTTGAGCAAAACAAAATTCTTGGACATCACTAAATAAATTATTCCAACCACTCTCTCAATATAGTCAATCGAGCTTTAACATCATCAACTAATTCCATAGCAAACACAATATTAAGATCTTTTGTTTGCAAGATTTTTGAAAGTTCATTAGTGATACCAAGCAACTTTAACATAAGCTTCAAAATGAAAGAAAATTTAAAGCTCTCCATTTTTTCTATCAAAACCGCCGCTTGAGATGGTCCACGTCCATCTTCATCAACAATACTAAGCACCTCTAACACGGAGGACCACATCTGATCCAAACGAATCAAGGTAGTATAATGTGAACCCCATCTAGTATCTCTGGGTCTAGCGAGATTGGATGATTGGTGCAAGCCCTTTCCTTGAGAATACTCACCACTCTCAAGTTTATTCAAAATATATTGGTGTTGTGCCTCCTTCAAAGCATCCTTTCTCTTGCAAGATGCACTTGTTGTGGTTACAATCAAGGAGATGTACTAAAAGAAATCATGAATAGATGAGAAACTACTAGCAACGGACACAACCACCAATTGCAAACGGTGAGCATAACAATGGACATAGAAAGCATAAGGGTTTTCATCTAGAATCTTTCTTTGTAAACCATTAAACTCACCTCTCATATTTGAAGCCCCATCATATCCTTGCCCTCGTATCCTTGAAATAGATAACGTATGACGATCGAGAATACCATAAAGAGCATCCTTTAGTGCCTCAGATGTAGTATATTTGACATGATGTAGAGCAATAAATCGTTCCACAACTTTCCCTTTCTCATTCAAGAACCTAGAAAAATAAGTAAAATTCAAATGAATTCGTCTATGTTTGAATGAAATTTACAAGTTTAAGTTAATAATTGTAGTAGTTTCAATAACAAACTCATTGTACTAACCTCAACATCATTGTCATTTGTTCTTTGATAGATATATCACGTGACTCATCAATAAGCACAGAGAATTGTCTATCACCAAGCTCTTCCATAATCACCTTGGTAACTTCATGTGCACAACACGTTGCAAGCTCCTTTTGAATGTCACCGGAAGTCATAGTGCAATTTTTTGGATCACGATCAAAAGCATCTCTTACTTTTTCATCATTAGATTTTACCCAATCCACCATCTCTCTAAAATTTCCCTTGTTTAGAGAAGTAGAGCTTTCATCATGGCCACGAAAAGCAATGCCTTGTGCTAAGAGATATCTAGTACAATCTAAAGAACAAGTTAAACGGATCTTATACAATTCTTCTGATTCCCTAGTTGCTCTAGCAAAGATACTTGTCACACTTTGTCTTTGATTATTATAATCATCATAGTGCTTCACACATGAGTTGTGCTTACTATCATGACTACCAATATGATCTTTAAAGCCTTTAGATGCATGCTTCCAATCTTTAAATTCGTCTTTGTTGAAGACTTCATAACCAAAGTGTTCGGCCCTCCCTGGCGACTTAAAGAGAAAGCAATAGAAACAATAAGTTGCATCCTTTGACTCACTGTATTCAATCCGTGTATAATTCTTATACCATGCTTTACAAAATGCTCTTGAATACTTCCCAAATTGAGTACGAGGAAATCTTGCTAAATCTGGTTGCGTTGGACCCTTCAATATATATGCCCTCCTCACTTGGTCTTGAATATCTGGAGCATACTCATGAATTTGTTTCCTACATCTTGGATCACGCACAATCTCATTTGAATTAAACTCGTTGACCACATTAGGGGGTGTTTCTTCTACTTCGACTTCCGGTTGCTTAACATTCACTTTCTCAATACTTGTTCTAGGAACCAAAAACCTCCTCATCTATGAAATTTAATGATTCAGTGAAACGAATTTTTAAGTAAACAATTTATAACACACAAATTGACGAGACCGAATAATTAAATAAAATAAATAATTCATAACAACAAAATTAAAAGAGAATGTTATTATTATGAATGACCTATTAAATTAACCAAAATATTTGATACTATATTAGAACCCCAAAAAAAAGAGTAGAGTTTCTGTTAAAATAAAAACTACAATATAAATATTAGAAGAAAAATTAAACTATCATTCATTTTAAATTAAACTATGTAAAATTGACCTATATTGAACTATGTAAAATTGACCTATATTGAACTATGTTAAAGCAAGATACGACAAACATCATTCTCAAACAACTGCTCGGTGGCAGAAAAATCCATATATGCAGGATAAAGAAAAAGGATGAAATGAGAAAATTGAACTATGAAATCGGCAATAAATTGTAACACACAAATTGAACTATTGTTAAAATAAAATTGAACTTTGATAATGAATGAATATATAATTATATAATATAATACTAGTATTGTTATAATAACTAACAAGAAGAAAAATTAAGAGAAGTATATTACCTTACCTGCTCTGCTAGTGCTATTGAAAGTGACGTAAAGGGGAGAGAGGAATATGAACAGTTAGAGACTCAGAGATAAAGAGAGGTTTTTGCGGTACTGTTTAGTTTTATTTTTTTAATTTCTGTTTTAAGTCATAAATAATTAATAAATAATTAATTGGGTTGGGCCTGTCTGGACCATTGAGTATTCATCTGTTTTAATTTTTACTCTTATTTTTACTAATTTTCCCCTGGTTTCGTTTAAAAATCGGCTATTAAATTTGGGGTAATACAAAGAAAATAGGGGTTGAGCCCGGGCGTGTGCCCGGGCTTGTTGGGCTATAGAACCGCCCCTGACATGAGTATAAAAGAAAATATAAAAAGTGAAATACAAGCTTAAAATGCTTTTAACTATTACATCTTGTAAAGAAAAACTTGAATTTCATATATAGTCTTGGATTCTCTCTTCCATCACTTAACTAAGCGATGTGGGATTTAGAGGAATTTTAATCCTATATATAGCTTTGGAATCCATCTTCCATCAAAAAACTAAGCGATGTGAGACTTCTTCAACTTGTATATTTTTAACCAACTCTAACAATCTCCATCTTGATTGAAAATAATACATTAATTTTCATTGTCTTCACTGACAATCATACTTCACCATAAAGAGTATAGTCACTTGAAGCACACCACTCTAAGAATTTTCACATTGTCTTCACCGACAATCATAGTTTCAAAAACTATCATACTCCACATAAAGAAGAGTATATTTCACTTGAAGTTAAACCACTTCAAAAAATTTCACATGCCGAAAAGCAAGTTGAAATTTTATGGTGCAACTTCCATGTTAGTAGAAAGATCTTCAACCATCGACATAATCGCACAACACACCTTACATCAATGCCCATGTGTTAATCCGCTAGCAATAACTCGTCTGTTTCTATGATAGTAGAAATCTCACGAGGACACACTTCTCAATTTTTCAGATAAGATCATCCTCTCTCACAACAAGAGAGACAATACTAGCATTTGACTCAGAGTCCTTCTCTGATGTTGCCCTATCATAACACTTGTACTTTATATGTCCAATCTTTCCACATTTCAATAAATATTTGTCATAAAAAATAATCAAATAAATTTTTAAAAAATTACAATAAAAAGATTATTTATTATATACAATCAATATATAAAGTTTTATACGGTTAATATATCATAATCATTCATAAATAATATTTTAAATATGATTAAAATAAAAATTAAATACTTATAAAAGTTAATCATTACTATTATTAATAGATCATATAAAATAATTTTACATTGATTTTGTTTGTCAAGACATTTTTTGAGCTTATAGTTTATATCTTATAGTTTATAAGTTCATAGGACAATAAAAACTCTGGTTAATAACAATTTTTTCATCACGAGCTTATAGTTTACTTTCTAGACATTATTTTAAATACTGTTTTAGCTTATAACTTATATTATCATTTTTTCTTCCATTTTTGTCTTTATTGTTTTAAGTAAAAGGCACCATTGTCCTTTATAATTTATTTAAATTTAAAATGAAATAATTATATATATTAAATGTCTTTTATGTACTATTTTAATTTATAACTTAATTGAACTGCTAATTTTATCAAACACTTCAATTAACTTATCTACTATAAGTCACCGGCTACAAGCTATTAGTCATCAGCATTCAGCCATCAATCATAAGCTATAAACTACAAGTTATCAGTTACCAAACATAAGCAATTGTTAGTTTTACCAAACAGAGTCATTATTAATACATATCAATTAAATTTATTAAATAATTAATAAAAAAGTATCATTTGATTTTTTTTTTAAAATTTTTTTTTATATAAAATCGGGTAAAAAAGATTATAGAACAACTCAATTTTTTATAATTAATTAATTAATTATCAAATTAAAGTAAATCATTCCCTTTGTGTTTGTAGTACATGTACATTGTATGTGTATGTACTGTAGTTGCTTACATGTAAGAATTATCGAGCGTGGGCTTGGTGTAGTAAAAGAGATTTTGGTATCTAATCTAATCATACTTTTAAATTTCAGTTCAATTCATCCTCAAATCAAATCTATCATACCACATCATGGCTAACTAATCTCAATCATGACTGCTGCTGATTTTGGTTCCGCCACTCAGATCACCCCTTTCTTCTACAAACACATTCCTTCTTTTTCTCCTCATCAACAAAGAAGCCGCCACTCTCACTATTCTTTTTCTTCAACTTATTTCCCCAAACCTCTACTCTCTCATCACCACCATCACCTCACCATGCCACCTGTCATAATTAACGGCAAACTAACCGATTCTTCTTCTTCTTCCGTCACCGTTAAACCTCCATCACTCCACGATTATCACACCATCGATCAACAACTCCTCGATACCATCGCTTACGATGCTCTCGTTTGGGCTTCTCTTCACGGCCTCCTCATGGGCGATAAGTCTTCCAACGTAATTACCACTTTTCAGAAATTTCATCATGCAACTTTTATCAAACGAATTTGCACTTGTTTTTGAAATTATTATAATTAGGTTTTTGAAGGAAGCTTTCATTTGATGTGATTGTTTCGATTTTTCAGAAATCAGGAACTGTTCCTGGTGTTGGATTGGTGCATGCTCCATTTGCGTTATTGCCGGTGTCATTGCCAGAAAGCAAGTTTAAACAAGCTTGTGATTTAGCTCCTATATTTAATGAACTTGTTGATCGTGTTAGTTTGGATGCTAATTTTCTTCAGGAATCTCTCTCCAGGTCCGATATCGTTGTTTTACAATTTTGAAAAATAAAAATTACCAGAGTTGGGGACTAGATCGCTCTCTTGAAGACGTTTGACTGCACTGTCCAAAATCGTGCAAGGCAGACTAGCTTGCACAATTTTGAGCATATTTATTATTATGCATAAAATATTTTTCCAATTTCAGCTTTCAATTGTAATGAATGTTTTGTCACTTTTTTTAATCTCAATCTAGGACTAAGAAAGTGGACGAATTTACCTCTAGGCTTTTAGATATTCATTCCAAGATGATACAACTCAACAAAAAAGAGGTTAGAATATTGCTGAATTTCAGTGGAATTATTTTAGTACATGATTATGATGATGAATGCTACATATTTAATTATCTTTTTTGATGAAGTCAATGAAAGGAGTTTACTGAGGAGTTTACTGATATTGTTTTTACTGTTGGTGTAAATTTAATTTAATAGGAAATACGGTTGGGGTTACATCGATCGGATTATATGCTTGATGAAGAGACAAAATCGCTCTTGCAAATAGAGCTCAACACTATTTCATCTTCATTTGCTGGTTTTGGTAGCGTTGTCACTGAGCTTCATAGGTAGAGTTTTGCTCTAACTCTAGTTTAGAGTTTCTTCATAATGTTTTTTCTCTTTGCAGCTGTGGATTTATATTCTGTTTTTTATTTTCATTTCTTGTGTCCCTATGTTTGATCTCTGAAATTTTCCGACCTAATTGTTTCTTAATGTTAGTTTGTGATTATTTTTTAGGTACATACTTTCCCAACATGGAAAATTGCTTGGTCTGGATGCAGAAAAGGTTCCTGTCAATAATGCTGCCAGTCAGAATGCAGAGGGCTTGGCTAAAGCTTGGATTGAGTATAATAACCCCAAGTAAGATTCTAGAAACAGATTTTCTTTGCAGTGCACTTTGTTCTACTTCTACTTTTGGTTCCTTATATTTCTGAATGGTTGAATACATACAGGGCTGTGATTATTTTTGTGGTTCAGGCTGAAGAGCGAAACATGTATGATCAGCATTCTCTTTCTGCGGTTCTAAAAGAAAAATATCCTTTTCTCCATACTTATATTAATAATAACAACAATACTTGTAATGCTTGATACAAAAGGAAAAATGTTCAATTTCCTCTATCTAATTTGTGCTAAATGGAAGTTTTTCATATACGGAAAATGATTAGTTTTATATTTTATATTCGAAACCTATTATGGTTATTAGAGCTGTTGTCCTGAACTTTAAACACGTATGGTATTACAATTTTACGCAAAACGCTGGCAGAAGTTGACAAAGAAGGAGAAATTTTACCAGATGGAACACTTTCTATGTATGTAGCCTTTACGTATAAAAAACTGTCTTTCTGATAAGTTTGTGACTTACTCACTCTTTGTTTCTGACTGGTGAGTTTTTTTTTTTACTGTAGTAATGGACGAGCAGTTGCAGTCGTTTACTTCAGGGCTGGCTATACACCAGCTGACTATCCTTCAGAATCAGTAAGTGATCAGTTTGTCTTTTTTGCTGCTCATTAATAAGAATTGCGCTTTCCCGTGTAGAAACTTTTTTTTTTACTTATACTGTTATTATTTGAAAGATTAGGAAAGGCTAACCCACGGTTTACCCACCGAACTTGGTATGATCTTTGTGACCAAAAAAATAACTGATTGCTGTTGTTTATTAATAGTTGATTGAATGTTAGCCACCTTATTTTTCTTTTGTCCGTTTGCTTGGTTTTGTAGTTTGTCTTTTTAGGTCCTAAACGTATTGAATACTTCATTAAGATAATTAACTTGAATTTGAGCCCCAAAATAGTTGGGTTTCGATTCGATATGTAAAATTGTCGTTGATTGATCTTTACAGCACGGGGTTTGGATGACTTAGCCATGTAAAGACTTGAGCATTATATGTTTTCTATTGTTAGCTTAGCCTTTTAAAACTAACAAGATCTAGTTTACTCTTACCTCAATACATTCAATGGATTATCCTCTCTACCATAGCTCTGTTTCTTGATATAACATGTAATGTTAGTGAGCCTTCTATCCTGACAATGAGTCTCACTTCTCATGATTTGGGCATGACTTGCTCAATGTGTAGGAATGGAGAGCTAGGCTACTGATGGAACAATCTTCTGCCGTCAAATGTCCTTCAATATCTTATCATTTGGTTGGCACCAAGAAGATTCAACAGGAGCTTGCAAAGCCTGGCGTTCTTGAGAGGTATATTTTAATTATTGTTCGCCATCTCTTCCTTGTTTATTTCATTTATATGTTTTGAAAGCAGTTTTTTCAATTCAAAGAGACTACAATTAAAAGAACAATTGATAAAAGTGAGTAAATTACCGGGTGGAGTGAGATCGTCTTTTTCTGGATCTTCTGTTCACCAATACATGCCTTATTTATTTTCTTAATCATGGATATGGTTGTGACATTTATGAGTGGTAGTTTTTTACAAAATTGCTTGGTGATTCCGTATCATTTTCATATCTTGCTTGAACCTGCTTCAGTTCAGTGGGATCTTAATATCCTATACTTTTCCATTTTGAAAATGCTTCATGATCTTAATATCCTATGCTTTTCCATTTTGAAAATGCGTCATGCAACGTTTTCTGTTATGTATTTGGTTAAGAGTGCATTGTTAATGGTGTGGAACTTGGGATCCTTACTACTTTGCAAACAAGTAGAAGGTTTGGAACAGTCAGGGCTTTAATCTCAGGAAAAAAGAATAGATTGATTTGTTTTTTTTAGCCGACCACAGTTTGTTTCTCTGGTTGATATCTTCTCTTAAACCCTTAAATCTTAACTGTAAGCAGGTTCCTTGAAAACAAGGACGATATTGCAAAAATGCGTGAATGCTTCGCTGGACTGTGGAGTTTGGATGACTCGGATATTGTTAAAAAAGCAATTGAAAAACCCGAGATATTTGTGATGAAGCCTCAGAGAGAAGGAGGAGGTTATACACCACCTAAAGCTTGATTTAACTTTCTCCCTTCTCCTACTCTGTTAAAAAATATATTGAATGAGCTGTAATTACCTTTCAGGAAACAATATTTATGGGGATGCAGTCAGTGAAACCCTCATAAAATTGCAGAAATCAGGTTCTCAAGAAAATGCAGCTTACATACTTATGCAGAGGATATTTCCCAATCTTTCTGCAGCCCTTTTGATGCGCAATGGTTGTTTGCACAAGGACCATGCCATCTCAGAACTTGGAATATTTGGTACATATTTAAGGTAATACATCTCTTGGCTACATACTATATCTTCATAGTTCAATGCATAAATTTGCGTGATGCTTAACATCCGTGGACTTGAATTTAATTTGCAGGAATAAAGATAAAGTTATCATTAATGATCAAAGTGGCTATTTGATGCGTACAAAAATAGCATCATCCGACGAAGGTGGAGTTGCTGCTGGTTTTGCAGTATTAGATAGTGTATACCTCTCTTGATGTTGCCAACCTCTAACTTATTAGGGTTTAACAAAGCACCGTGTTTACATATTATTCAAGTCTCCTATTTATATCTATCTGCCACCGCAAAATCGAAAGGAGGCCACACTGTTTCTTTTGTTTTATCCCTTGTTGTGTTGTATAGTTACATATAATAAACTGCTAATGCCTACTTGTTCAATTCGTGTTGTGACCTTAATAAAATGAGACCATTCCTATTACTTCTACCAGCATAGAATTTCCTCTAATAATAAGCATAGTAATAAGAATAGAAAGAAATTGATTGCTTATAAACAAACGAGTGATGAAAATTTGCATTAACCCTGCTGTTAAGTCAAATGCAGCTAAATGTACTAATTCAATATTAAGGAGCGGCAAAATGTCCCGGTTAAATAATCACAATAAGGCAATGATAAATGATAGTTAGTAATTAACTTCTTAAGCGTGTTCTTTTCCTGTCCTTCCACCCATAATCACGGGCTCGATTTTCCCATAAAGCTGTCAACTTGTGTTCTTCAACAAGCTCTGCCTCTGCTTTCTCCCTTGCTTCTTCACAAGTTTCCATCCCTATATTGCACTTTTCTGCTTCTTTAGTATAATGTGAAAAGGTATTTCTGGCATTCATTACTAATCTTCTGGTGTGTTCCAAGGTCTCGTTGGCTACAATTTTCTGCAACTTCAATTCCTCAGATAGCATTGTCAGTGTATCCTCGTTTATTGCTGGATCATGTTTCCCACACTCTGCACATACAGTAAGAGAATGATCTTTTCTGTTATGATAGGTCCAAAAAAAACATGGTTGAGAATTAGTAAATGAAAAGTGAAACTAACCAAGAGGATATTCCGTTGAAGAGCAATAACAATGATCACATTGAGGACAAGGAGAATCTTTGAATCGCCGGTGCAATGGTGGTCCAATTGTGAACACAAGGTAACAACATAAACACATCCAAACCAAAACCCACTTCAAAACACCATAAGGGTATTGCATTTTCTCTTTTTTACGGTGAACCCTCCACACCTTCATTAAAACCACTCTCACTTGAAAAGGCTCTTAATATGACAGAAACAACACTTGAGGGCTTGTGTTGTTTTCTCTCCTTTTAATGTAAGTGGTAGACAAACTCTACTTTGTCTTTCAGGAAAATTGAAAGAGACCCAAATCCCAGTAAAGTGTAAAGAAGATGGTTTTATGAAGAAGGAAGAAAAAGAGTGGTGAAGAAGGTTGCTTTAATAATTGAGAATTTGTTTAAGAACAGTAATCTTGACATTTTCAAATAATCGATAGCCAATAAGATAGTTAAGCAGGGCCGGCACAAATTTGACGCTGCTAGGATTTTAGGTATGCCTCACTCAAAATATATTTTTTTTAATTCACAATATTTCGTCCTTTTCTTATTATAATAAAAAAAATTATTTAAAATTTAGGTTTCTATTATATGGAGTACTTAATTATTAGTTAGTAAATTTTTTTGTTGATATTATTAGTTAGTGAATTTTATTTGTGTGCTATATGACATTTAAAAAATCAATTAATTATAATTAATTTTTTAATTGATGTGAAATTGGTTATTCTTTTTATAGGAGTAATTGGAGATAGGAACAAATATATATTTATAGGACAAATATATTGGATTTTAACAAAAATACCCTATATGTAAATTTTGCTACTTCTTGAATTTTACTCAATTATTATAGTCATTTTGCTCTTTTACTACCATTTTTATTATTTAAAAAATTAATGCATTATACTGACCATCAACCCCAATATTCATTAATCCATTGTAGTTCATTTTTGTTCATTTTTTTAACAATGTTGATTAAAATTTTGACTGCAACTTTTATGCTGAGATTAGTCCTTCGTTTTATGCTCAGTTCCTAACCGTTTCGATTATAACACTTATCACACCTTCATTATTCATATACTTTACAAGCTCTTTTTGAAAGACATTTCATATATAAGTCTGAGCATTATAACAAGGCGATTTAATTAACAAAATTGTAATGTTTATTATACCACCTAAGATATTTTATTGTTTATGTCTCTAACACAAATATATTGGTTACCTGTAATTATTACTCAACACTTTAGTTTATTAGATAATTGATTAGATTAGTTGAATGATATAATTGTTAACGTTAATGTCCTAGTTTGTAGGAGTTATTTTCTAGGTTGTAGGAGTTATTTTATGTGTTGTTAATAAGTTGCCTAGTATTTAGGAAGTCCTATTTTTTAGGCTAGTGCAGATTGTTCTCTAATTTTGTTATGTAAGGCTTTTAAATAGCCAACTTCTCAAATGAAATAAACAAGCTTTTCAGTTTATCATTTGGCATTAGAACTCAACGATTAGGGCCTGATAAAAAGCTTTAGCAAAGAGTGAAACACTGTGTGAGAGTAGAGATGGCTGAGAGTAGCAGTACCAAAGGAAAGTTCGTGCAACCGGCAATTCCACGATTCGATGGGTACTATGAGCATTGGGCAAAACTGATGGAGAATATTGGACCCTAATTGAGAATGGGCTCGACACAGTTCCAGAAGGCACACAAGCGACAGAAGCACAAACGAATGTGATAGAGGAGCAACTGTTGAAAGATATGAAGATAACGAATTATCTCTATCAAGCAATTGATAGAGAAATCTTGGAGACCATACTTAATGATGATACTTCCAAGCAGATTTGGGATTCTATGAAACAAAAGTTCAAGGGTTCCACGAGGGTGAAGACTGAAGAGGGCTCAATTGCAAACATTGAAGTCTGAGTTTGAAATACTCAGAATGAAGGAGGGAGAGACTGT
Organism: Vicia villosa; assembly: GCF_029867415.1. NCBI lineage: Eukaryota > Viridiplantae > Streptophyta > Magnoliopsida > Fabales > Fabaceae > Vicia > Vicia villosa. Next base: position 153,997,497 of record NC_081185.1, read on the forward strand.
TAATGCCTATTTTGGGCGAACTCTTTCCATTGCCAAACGGATGAAAGCGTGTGGAGAAACCGTACAAGAAAGGGATATTATAGGGAAGATTCTCAGATCCCTTGTACCAAAATTTAACTATGTCGTTTGCTCCATTGAAGAATCCAACAACATCGACACTCTTACCGTTGATGAACTTCAAAGTAACTTGTTGATCCATGAGCAGAGAATGAAGAATGTTGATGGAGAATAGCAAGTATTGCTGAAGGTGACTCATGAAGGGAGATCTGAAAGAGGGAGAGACAGAGGAAGAGGAGAAATTATAGGAGGTCGAGGAAGAGGGAGAACATATCTAAACAAAGCTAATGTTGAATGTTACCGATGTCACAATTTTGGTCACTTCCAATATGAATGCCCTACATTAGGAAAGCATTCAAATTACGTAGAGCTAGACGAGAAGGAGGAGATGTTGCTGATGGCCTATGTCGATGAAATTGGAGCAAAGCGAGAAGACATCTGGTTCTTGGATTCCGGATGTAGTAATCACATGTGTGGTAACAAAGTTCTATTCTATGAGTTTGGAAGTGTCTCTCAACAAACTGTGAAGCTGGGAAATGATACTAGAATGCAAGTTTCTGGCAAAGGAAGCATCAAAATGGAGGTTGATAATGCTAATTTCACTGTTGGTGATGTATTTTGTGTTCATGAACTCAAAAATAATCTTCTAAGCATTGGGCAGCTCTAGGAAAGAGGTCTTTCCATCCTTATAGAAGCTGGAATGTGCAAAATCTTTCATCCACAGAGAGGTTTGATCATTCAAACCAAAATGACGGCAAATCGGATGTTCATCTTGGTAGCCAAGATGCTATCAATGTCCCTCCAACCAAAACAGGAGGTATGTTTTAATGCAGCTGTCATACCCCAAAATTTTCCCTCCTCTATGTATCTTCAATGGCTCAAGGTTCAAAGGCTCATTCAGGTCACTCTCTCCTAACCAAGGACTTCTAAAATTAGGGTTTCCATTTTTGTCAAAGGATTGTGAATCTCCAAGGCCTCCAATGGATCTCAAGGTATCTTATATGTCTCAAAGTATCTCCATGTCAATTATTAAGCTTTAACCCCAGGGATTTCCCACTCAATGGCTCAGATGACCAATAATCGACTGTGTTGACCTAAAAGTCAACTATAGTCAAAATACAGTCAAACTTCAAGATTTTTGGTCAACACAAAGTATTTGAGATTATATCCATAATTTGATCAAAGGTTGATCATGATCCATTAATAAAAACTCAGAAATGAACAAATACAAAGGTTCAAATTAGGGTTTTTTATAGGAGAAAGTCAACGCAACTTTGACTGGCCATAACTTCCACATGGAGTATCAAAAATTTCCCAACCAAAGCCTATTTTGAAGGAAATTTGATTCTCTACAACTTTGCCTCTCACAAGCCAAGGCCAGAAATGCATCATTTGGGAGATATGGTACAATACATTACAGGTCCTCCAGAAAGGTCAACAAAAACACCTTTTGGGTCAAATCTCATAACTTGAGCATGGAAGCTTCAATTGAGATTAAACCAAAAGGAGTGTTTAGAAGACTCTTTGAGCTTTCTAAAAAGTCTAAGAACATCTCAAGATGATAAAAATTGAGCGAGATACAAGTTGCGGAAGTTAAACAATTTTGAAGAGGTGCATGAAGAGAAATGCTTGTCAAAACCAATTTTCTTCCAAATGGGCCCAAGTTATTTTGTTCTAAACTCATTCATAAGCCCATCTATGGTCTCTACACTCAATAGCACGCCCCTTGCTATTTTATTTTATTTATTTTGGAATTATTCCCATTTTAATACAAATTAAATTAAATAAAATATGGAAATAAGGAACAATTGTATATGGGCTTTGCTTTCACTTATCTTGAGGTCCAAGATAACCCATAAGACATGCTAATTTCGTGCACAAGCTTCAAGGGCAAGAAAAGAGCCAATTTTGGAAAGATTGCATGTTGATTTTTCAATCAAATATTTTCATCAATGCAAGATGTTATGGACACAAAACCTAGCCCTAAAAATACTCCATATATATTCTAAAATATCAGTAGGGGAAGAGGGGACGGAAAAAGTGCAAGGGCATTAGGGTTTCTAAAGCTCCAAACTTCAAGAAAACTAGGGCAGAAGATTGGATCGTGCACAGCCGTTCTCAGAGGGTTCTAAGCCTTGCATCATCTTCTGGCTGTATTCAGGGGATCCTCCCAAGTGATTGTGAAGGTCAGAACGTCTCATAACCTTTTCATTAAGGTTGCACCGGTTTGTATGAACTCTCAATTCCAAACTTGTAATTCTCGCATTATGGTTTGATTCAATGCATATATTTTGCTTTATGATGATGATTGAGATGAGTTAGGCCCATCGTTGGCAAGTTTTCACGCACGGAGAAGGAACCACCATGGATGGGGTTCTAAAAGCTTCGCGTTCGAATCTGACTTTACAGGCTTTTTCTTAAAAAACTAAGGCCATAATCGAACTTAGGAGACGATTTCCATTTGATCTGGGTTCTTTTCTTTCTGTTTCCGTCCGTTTCGCAGGTTATTGTTTTATTGATTGATCGGAGAAGACGGTGGTGGTCCACCGGCCGGCGAAGCTGACTCCATTGACCAGGCGTCAGCGTGCGTGTCAAGACGCCATTAGCTAGTCAACCGTCTCTTTCCTCTCTCTTTGTGTTATTGGTTCATACGCGCAGACTGGGGCCCACTTGTTGACTGTTCTTCCAAATTCAATTTAATTTTCTTGTTTATTACATATGATATGTTTTCTATTACTCTAATGACTAATTACTCCAGCACAACTGGCAAAGAAGAGAGATTGGTGACCCTAAGAACCTGGGTTCGAACCCAGATTTTTGCTGCGTTTTGTTATGTTTTTCTACCTACAGATCTAGTGCAACGAGGCCACGCGAGTCTCCCGTACACCCTCAATCCTGCCCCACGTGATCTCCTCTCTGCCAGATCTAACGCTTCTAGATTGAAGGAGCATTGTGAACCTTCAAAGCCAACAACATATGATCATAGCCAGGTTCTTTATATAATTTTATTATTATTGTTTAATTACTTAGAGTTAGACTATAGTAAAATGTAATTTAATTAATTATTTAAATTAGGATTAGGATTTAGGACTACATTATTTTCCCGATTATTTTGATTATCTCGATTATTCGAGTTAATTGATTTAATTATTTTTAATTATAAAAATCATAAAAATCCTGTATAAATATATTAAATATTAGGGTTCGCTCCGTCCCATTGGCCAGCGGCCAAGTATTAGGATTAGGGTTTTCCAACCGACTTAGGTATTTAGCCAAACAATTTCATTTATTATTCGCTTCGATTGAATCAACTGATCGCGGTGGGTAATAATCAAATAATTAAAATAACAATATATTTTGCTAAATGGTTGTAACCAAAGCTATTAGTTACGATGATTAGCATTTTCCCTTCATCCAAATTCGTTACTATTTGTAATCGAATCTATCGATTATGAGGGGTAACGATAATTAAAACACGCACATTTGCTATTCGCGATAATCAATCTATCGATTATAGTGGTTAGCAATCCTCCCTTTAATCCGTTAGCCATGGTAATCAAATCTATTGATTATTGCAACTAACGGTAACAAACTAAAAATCAGGGTTGTACGCCCAAATCTTAAAACACACTAAACCACGATACTACGGATTTTCATCTTTTCAAAACAATTTCAAAACAAATTCAAATACATTCAATTCTAATTCTAAGGCGTACAACCCTGTGCCCCGAACTACGTTGACTCTGATTCTCCATAAGGAGATACGTAGGCACTTGGCAACAAGGCGAGTCCCCCTCTTCCAAACTCTAATCATGTTCATATAATTAGCTTTTAACCCTATTGACTGTCTGTTACCTTTCTTTATTTTTTGCCATAAACCTTGCCTCTTTAATGCAAACCTTAGGAAAGGGTTGAGGGTGCCTAACACCTTCCCTCGACCTGAATATAGTATCTTACCCTGATCTCTTAACTGCGCGAGGTTTCCTATTCGCCTTGGTAGAATAGGTGGCGACTCTAAACATTAAATTTTTAGGCAGGTTGCTACAGCAGCAAGTGAGGACCTCGCACACCTCTGGCACTGCAGATTGGGACATATCAGCAACACAAATCTCCAAATCTTGCAGAGTAAGAAAATGGTGCAAGGTTTGCCTCATTTGACAATCTCAAATGAAGTCTGTGTAGACTGTTTGAAAGGAAAGCAACACAGAGAGCCCATTCCAAAAAGAAGCACATGGAGAGCTACACAAAGGTTAGAACTTATTCATGCTGATTTGTGTGGTCCAATTTCACCTATTTCTAATAGTGAAAGAAAATATGTGCTATGCTTAATTGATGATTATAGCCGGAAAGTTTGGTCGTATATTTTGCATGCAAAGTCAGATACATTTGCTGTATTCAAAATATTTAAGACATTTGTTGAGAAAGAAACCGGTCTTTCTATCAAATGCCTGCGAACAGATCGAGGGGGGAGTTCACCTCTATTGAGTTCAACGATTTCTGTAAAGACAATGGAATTAAAAGACAACTGACGACGGCGTATACTCCTCAACAAAACGGAGTCGTTGAAAGGAAAAATCGTACAGTGATGAATTGTGTAAGAAGCATGTTGTCTGAAAAAGGTATTCCAAAACCTTTTTGGCCTGAAGCAGTGAAGTCGGCAGTTTATGTTCTCAATCGATGCCCCACTGTAGCCTTAAAAGATACAACCCCAGAAGAAGTTTGGAGTGGAGCAAAGCCATCAGTTGAACACCTCAGGGTCTTTGGGTGTGTGTGCCACATACATGTACTAGATGCAAAAAGAACGAAGTTGGAAAGAAAAAGTATAAGTGGCATTCTATTGGGAATTAGCGATGATGTGTTTGAAGAGAAGAAAAAATGGGATTGGGATAAGAAGGTAGTAATTAGCAGGGATGTTGTGTTTGAAGAGAAGAAAAAATGGGATTGGGATAAGAGCTATAAGCAGCAGATACTTGATGAGCTTGAATGGGGAGAAAGTGAAGATAAAATAACTGTAGAAGAGGAAATTGATGGGGACTTGGAGGCTGCACATCCAAATTTCCATGATAATGCTGCTGTTTTTGAAGATGAAATTGAGACAAGTGATGCAACAACACATCTGTCAATTTTCAGCACTTCCTCACACTCCGATAGAGAAGTGCGAAACAGGAGGCCACCTACCTGGATGAATGATTATGTTAGTGGAGAAGGTTTTTCAGATAATGAAATTAATTTTGTTGTAGGTACAAATTCAGACCCTGATAATTTTGAAGAAGCTATGAAAAGTGAACATTGGAAGAAAGCTATGGAGGTTGAAATCAATAGCATAGAAAAGAACAATACATGGTTCCTCACTGATTTACCAAAAGGCGCAAAGCAGATTGGAGTAAAGTGGGTTTTCAAAACAAAACTGAATGAGCACGGTGAAGTGGAGAAATTTAAAGCCCGATTGGTCGCTAAAGGGTATGTGCAGTGATATGGAATTGATTATGCTGAAGTCTTCGCACCAGTGGCTCGAATGGACACTGTCAGAATTATTCTTGCACTGGCTGCTCAAAAGGAATGGAAGGTTTATCAACTTGACATCAAATCTGCATTTTTACACGGCGAGTTAATGGAGGATGTCTATGTAGAGAAGCCCCTTGGTTTTATAAAGAAAGATGAACCTCATAAAGTGTGCAAGCTTAGAAAAGCTCTCTATGGACTCAAACAAGCTCCTCAAGCTTGGTTTAGTCGCATCGAATCATATTTCTTAAGGGAGGGATTTGAGAAGTGCTCCAGCGAGCAGACTCAGTTCGTTAAAACTAGCATCCAAGGTAAACTTTTGATTGTAAGTTTATATGTTGATAATTTAATATATTGGGGGAATGATGAATCAATGATGGGGGAATTTAAGAAGTCAATGATGAAGGAATTCGATATGTCGGATTTAGGAAAGATGAGGTATTTCCTTGGTATTGAGGTGCAACAATTGGAAAATGGAATCTTCATTACCCAAAAGAAGTATGCATGTGATGTACTTAAAAGATTTCAAATGGAAGAATGCAATGCTGTTTTAAATCCTATAGTTCCTGGTTTCAAAATTTCAAAAGATGAGAATGGAGTTATGGTTGAAAGCACTTTCTACAAGCAGCTAGTTGGAAGCTTGATCTACTTAACATCAACCCGTCCAGATTTGATGTATGTTGTGAGCTTAATTAGTAGGTACATGTCTCAACCTACAGAACTTCATCTTAATGCTGCAAAAAGGGTGCTAAGGTACGTGAAGGGAACTACTAGCTTTGGCATTTTATATCAGAAAGGAGTAAGTAGCATGTTGACTGCCTACAGCGACAGCGATTACGCAGGATGTTTGGAAGATAGAAAGAGCACTTCGGGATATGCTTTCATGATCAGTTCAGGAGCATTAGCTTGGTCATCTAGAAAGCAACCAATTGTGACACTGTTAACGACGGAGGCTGAATACGTAGCAGCGGTGACATGTGCTTGTCAAGTGATGTGGATGAAAATGGTTCTTAAAAGACTTGACTGTGATAATGATGAATGCACAACCATTTTTTGTGATAATAGTTCAACAATAAAATTTTCCAAAAATCCGGTTCTGCACAAAAAGAGTAAGCATATTGCAGTTCAATTCCATTTTCTAAGAGATTTATGCAAGGAAGGAGCAATTTGTTTAGTTCATTGTGGCTCACAGGATCAAGTTGCTGATATTCTAACAAAGCCTCTCAAGTTGGAACAGTTTCAGAAACTTAGAGATTTACTTGGAGTATGTGAAGTAAACTATGTAATCTACTTAGTTTAAGGGAGAATTTGTTAACGTTAATGTCCTAGTTTGTAGGAGTTATTTTCTAGGTTGTAGGAGTTATTTTATGTGTTGTTAATAAGTTGCCTAGTCTTTAGGAAGTCCTATTTTTTAGGCTAGTGCAGATTGTTCTCTAATTCTGTTATGTAAGGCTTTTAAATAACCAACTTCTCAAATGAAATAAACAAGCTTTTCAGTTTATCAATAATCCTCATATTCCCCTCAAATTCGTGTATAGTAATATATTTACGATTAATATAATGATAATGTTTTTTAGGTTACATATTTGTTGTGTTTCCTCTTATTGGATAATACTGGTGGTTCAGCCAATGAAACCTATGCTGCACTGGCTAGAAAGAGAGGGAAATTAATGTTGATTGACAAAAAAAAATCAGTTGCAACAAAGAAAATATAGCGATTGAATAAAATAGTTCTTCAGTTTCAAATGTAAGAAATTATCAAAATCTGTGTACACCACTAACAACTAAAATTTCAAATGCATGTATGTCGCGGAGGAAAAATTAAAATTAAACTATTGTTTAACTTAACTCAAAGCAGTGATCAAAAACTTAACTCAAAGCAAGAATTTCCACCGAACTTTATTATTTCCAAAGAAAAATGAAAATCAGGGCCGGACTTAGGTCAGGGCAAGCAGGCCCATAGCCCAGGGCCTCAAAAAATTGGGGGCCTCAAAATCGATTAAAATATTTAATACATAATATATTAAATACTAGATTTGCTAAAATTATATCATTTTAAAGATTTAGTCTAGCGGTAAGCGTTCAGACCTCATAATGAGGTAGTAAGTTCGATTCCTGGCCCAGTAAGATTTACAATTTGATATTTTCTTTTTCACAAAAAAGTTCAGTATTAACTACTTTCAAATTTAACTATAAAAGTCTGCATCCTCCAACATATAATAAATTAAATTATTAAAGATAATTTTTTTAAATAATTTGATTACACTTAATCTAAGTAGATGTAATAATTACAAAATTTTATAATTTTTTAACTAGTTTAGTTTCCTTTTTATTTTTATATCAATTTTAATAAAATTTGGAGACTCTTAATATTATATCTTTAAGTTTTAAGTTTTGAGACTCTATTGAAATGCTTAAAATTATTTTTTAATTTTTAATCTTGTTTATAATTTTAAAATTTTATTTATAATTAATATTTAAAAATTCATCATACAACTATATGATATATTATAAAAAATTTATGATTAAATATAATTCATTATCATTTGTGGAATTGTATATTTAATGATTTGATTTGATTGCATCGATGCCAATAAACATTCATATTTTCATGTAAATATCTCCATCTTAGTTCTTCACCGTCGAACCTTTGACTCTCATATGTAAGCCACCGCACAAGGCCGCCACCAACTCTGATGACAACCATGACCACCATCCTTCTCGTTGAGTCTGACATTATAACCTTCTCCTTCTCTCTAAAATGAAGAAAAAAATAAAATCCAAAAAAGAAAATAAAAATTCAAGATTAATTGTCCAGGGCCTCCAAAATGCTAGGACCGGCCCTGATGAAAATATCTATAAAATTCAACGCGAAAATAAAACAAAAAGATATCTGGATACAGGGGTTGGTTATGCAAGGGAAAGATACTAACACCTCTCACATCTACGGTACTCCATATGAACCTCTTGAAAATCTGTGTTTATGATTGTTTGCAAAATAATTGAAAATTCAACGTATCCTTCATGTGCAATGAAGAAGTCAGAGCCTCGTAGTTCGTGGTAAAAATAACCACGAAAGATTGTTGATTTATTTTAAATTGAAAAGACATTTAGTCGTATTCGAGTGGAAAACACAACTTACTACCCACAAATAATAGAAAGTGAGCATTTGCATCAATTAGATATGGAGAACTTTTACTTGGACTTTTTCATAAGCGCAACTCATCATTCAAGTGAAAAATGCTAATCAAATCACTACAACTTGTAGAAGTATAGAGATTTGCATCACTACAAGAATAGATAGATATCCCTCCTTTTGAGAAAATGTTTTAAAAGAAAAGTGCGCAAAGGCACAAAAAGAAGCATGATGTGGTTTGTCTTTTTTAGAGGTTTTGAAAAAAATTTGAATATACTTAAGTGTTTTAGCATTCATTAAGGAAAAATATTTTCGGGATCACTTGACAAAATCAAGGATTATTGAGAAAGAATTTGAAGTTTGAAGAAAGAAGTTTTGAAAATTGAAAAAGTGGGTAGAAGATGAAGAAACTATCCTATAGCATAAAGTAAATGACATGAAATAAAAGATCTCATTGTAAGGTAGCCCAAGAGAAAGCCTTTGTGTATGCAAGTGTACTAACCACAAGCTGGAGCATGCATTTGAAATTGGTCAAATCCTTTCCCTTTGGATTAAGCCATGAGATAAGTAAAGAAAATAATCAAGCACACAAGCATATGAATCATCAAGAGCAAGCAATGGAAACAGATGAACACCAAAAGGTCCAGATGAATATTAGGATTCCAGAGCCACAAAAAGAATTCCACGTGTTTAAGATAAAGATCAACAGTTTCTCAGAACAAAGGCCAAGTCTTGAAGTTCATAGGTCTAGATGAATCACAAAGTCTTAGATACAACCACTCCAAGCAAAGGGAAGCATTAAGTCCTAAAGTCAAAAATATTCCTCAAGCAAGGGATAGTAACACAGCGTCCTGAAGATCAGATGAAAGTTTTTTTTAGGATTTTATCCATTTTATAATGTTTTTGTTCTTTTGAATTAAGAGAGCAAAAGAAGCAAAAAGAAGAAGTATAAAGTAAAAGGAAAAAATAAAAATGGCAAGAATGTAAATGACATGGATGTAAAATGGCATTAAATTAAATGACATTAATGTAAAGAGCATAAAAGTAAAAGTTAGATGTTAGCACAATTAATATGTCAGTGTTAGTATTAATGAATAATTAACCGAGTCGAGACAATTTGACGATATGTTAAGCAATTGTAAGTGAACTTATGTAGATGTCACACCTATATGAGACCGGTCAATAGCAATTTAAGTGTAATACATGTTAGATAAATGATACAAAACCATCCTTCTAAAATAATGTGACACAATGATCAAAACAAAAGAAAAAAGAAGAAGAAGATGGAGAAAGAGAGATGATCAAACACATTTTAACTCAAACAATGGATCATGTATAATCAATTTCAATCATCCAAAGCAATAATACAATGGGATAAACTTATCACTGACCCAAAGTACAAAAAATGATCAAATGATCCTTTAATTGATAAGTTTGAAATAGTAAAATTTCATACAACCAAAGCATCATCTCTTGACCAATTGAGATTGGTGAAGCATCAATCAACCAAAATCAAGATCCAAGCCAACAAAAGTCAAAAGTAAAATATGAAGAAAATGATTAAAAATATTTTTAAAAGTGATTTAAAATGAAAATTAAATGAAAAATTCAAAAGAAATACCAAATAACCAAATAAATGGCCAAGAAGATTTTAGAAAGTCCAAAATATGAATCTTAAAAGATGGAGAGAAAAATATTCAAAAATGCATGAAAATAAATTGTTAAATGAAAATTAAAAAGAAAATAACGAAAAAATAGCAACAAAAAAAAAATTAAAATGATTTTTAAAATCTGAAAAATATAGTTGTGATAGAAATTATTTAATTGCAGTAACTTTAGGTTGTCATTCCCTACACATAGATCTCAAAATCTTGTTAGTGCAATCTTAGTTAGAAGTGTTTTTGTCTAAATTCTCACGTTTATTGATCAAATGCAAAAATCTCAGCAACATAGAGGCTACGGTTTGACTGGTCCATGCACAAGAGTTAATATTCTTTCGTCAAGGTATTGATCTTATATTGCTTGATCTCTATTGTTTCCTAATTGAGAACTTGAAGAGCGTCCCAAATTTTTCTAGTCGTCTTACAATGTAATATTGAAAAATATACATTCATACTCAATGAAGAGATAAGTATACTTCTCTCCTTCAAATCATAAGACGCTTTCCTAATCTCACCTTCATTTCATTTCTTTGGTGGTTTCTTAATGGATACACCATAAACGATCTTTTGAGGAACAAAAGATCCTTCTTCGATGGTTACCCACAATTGTAAATCCACGAACATAAGATGTATGTATATGTTGTTGTGTATAAGTGTGAGTTGGTAGTCCTACATTGCTTAGAAAAGTGGATGTTGAGCACTTTATAAGTGAGATGACCCATGCATTTATCACCTTAAGGTTTTGGGTGAATATGTGGTGTCTCTTTCACTTGTGTGTTGCTCTTGACCCAATGTAGATGCTCCTCATAATGACCTAACATATGCAATACTTATAATATGTATAATTTTCATTAGTGAAAATTGAGGCTCTATTGTACGCTCTCTTCGGATCAATTTGCACCATATTCAATAACTTTTGGGTTGTTAAACATTATCAAAAGAAACACATATTGATACCAATTGTTGGTTTGAATATGGGGTAATTTTTCTAGAAGAGGGTTGAATAGATAATTAAAATTCCCTTCTTTTCAACTTTTAAATTCAGATTACACAATTATTAGTGAATATAGTGAAAACTTTGTTTTAAAGATTTTAAGATATTGGAATAAGATTGTTGTATCACACACACTCACACCAATGGTTTGAAATGGAGAAATAAACAATATATTGAGTAAAATTCAAAACTTCAAACAAGGTTTTTGATGCACTTAGTGTTGGTGATTTTAGTATCATCAATGCATTTTGGTAGTAATGTGATTTACTATAGGCCAATGCAATTATGCCTTAAGTTTGAAACGAGTTAGGATAGTGCGGAGTGCACGCTCGTCAAGCCAAACGCGTAATTGAATATGAATAATAGAAACGGGCATAACGTTTTGTTTGAATAGTTGCACCCGTTCCCAACGGACATAACGATTCGTTTGAATAGTTGCACCCGTTCCAACAGACATAACTGTTTTCCGAAAAGGTGTGTCTGTTCGTTTCTATTATTGGTCTACTATATAAGGAGTCTTTTGGTCTCGATTTGATATACGAAATTACAGACTTCCTCTCTACATTCTGATCTGTTCTCTATTGTCAGAAACAGATTGTTCTTCAAGAATTATCCCCGCAAAGATTTCGTGAACCCAGACAAGAATAGGGTCGAAATACTTTGTTCGGAAAGTGAACGAACACGATTCTTGAAGATATCTAGGATTATCATACCAAATCTCTAACAAACGAACAAAGTAATATTCTGATAATCATGGCTGGAGGAGGAAGCACCGTCAAGAAGATGACTAAAAGTTTCGAAAAATTGGACAAGTTTCAAAATCAATAATTGTCATCATGAGTATTCGGGTACGTTTTTATTATTTCTCATAAAAAAAATTAGAGCATGTGATACCAGTGTATCAATTAATTTACACGAACAAATGTTTAAATTGTAGTATAAGTTTGATACGTATATATCATTCATATTCAATATTCAATTTGGTTTGTGTATGCGTTTTACTTTAACTATTACAAAGGAAACCACTATAAAGCATTTAGTGCATATATATTATTAAAGGCTAGGGATCAAAGTAACGAATCGTGTACACTGTTATGGATAGCATCTATGATCTCTACACTGTTATGGATCCGAAATTACTATATATTATTAAAGCATGAACAGAAACGCTGCCACCATTGAAACGACGTGATGCTTTGGTCATCTGTTTAACGGTATTTAGATAAATAGAAATAAAAGTTTTATTTTATTAATTTAAAATATTATCATTTGCAAGTGGATGAACATGCCATTGCCAGATGTGCCATAATAGATTAGTAGTGATGATAATGGTTTATCATTCTATTATGTATTGCAAATTGTTTCTTATAATTATTGGCAAAAGAAACTCTTGCCATATCAGTACAGAATGATTAAAATAATCTTTATAATCACCAAAGTGATTAAGTTTCATGATTTCAAATTATGCAATCAAGCTTTGATTTGGATTTTATGTGAATAACATGTTTGTGTTCAATGAGATTTATTATTATAAGAATTATTCAAAGATAGATCAAGACTCATATATAGACTTCTGAATTTAGAGTCTAATATATGTGGAATTCTCTCTTAACCTTATTGCGGAGGATAAGGATTCGAGTTTCCAACTAATGAAGAACCATGCGAGGAAGATTTTCATGGATTGTTGAAACACAATCCGAACTTAGGATAAGCAAGAGAGCTCAAAAGGCTAAGGATCTAAAATCGATCAAGATTCAATTGTCGACATATTTCTTATATCCAATAAAGGAAATAGTGAGAAGTTTGTTCGTAAGATTCCTATTATTCTTCGAGTGGAAGATGATCATAAAGAGTTACAATGAAGATGTAATTTCAAGGGACTTCTCTTGGAATGATGTTTTCCAAGATGAAATGGAATCAACAATGTCAAATCATACTTGGTTGGATGCAAGTGAGTGTTTAGAAGGAAGTATCATAAAGATGGTACACTAAACACCTACAAGTCTAGATTAATAGCCAAGTGTTTAGACAAAAGGAAAGTGTTAATTATTTAAACACATATGCACTAGTAGCAAGGACGGCAACAATTAGAGTATTGTTTGCATTAGTTTTTGCATGAACTTATAGTTCATCAAAAGGATGTCAAAATGACATTCTTAAAATGGAGATCTCGATGAGGAGATTTACATGGAGAAATCAGAAGGTTATATACTTTCTACTGATGAACAAAAAGGTGTACAAGCTTGTTAAAACCTTGTATGGATTAAAACAAGCACCAAAATAATAGCATTAAAAGTTTGACTTTGTCATTGTAAGATTCTCCGATTAAGAAGGAAACTTACAAATTAAAGAGGAGACACACAAGTTAGGGGGAGAATTCTCAATCTTATCAAAACAAGAATTCAAAGAGTATGTCATCATCAAAAAGGGGGGAGATTGTGAAGAATATATCTTATATCTAATTTTGACATCAATGATGAAGTTGATCAAGAAGGTTGAACATAGAAATTCAAGTGAAGATTTGAGAGAAGTGAACATAACCAAGGTACTCATTGCAATTTATATTATACTATTTTAAATTGCTCTTAATTTCATCTCTCACTTCATCTGAAAACCTTCTTGCATCATCATGCATGATTATCTAAATATATTTCTTCATCTAATTCTTGTGACAAGTGTTTGTACATAAAGTTGTGTGAGAATATTTTGATATTCTTTTGTCTATATGTTGATGACATGTTGATCTTTGGCACCGACCAAAATCAAGTTGATAAAACAAAGAATTTCTTGTCGTCAAAGTTCTCCATGAAAGATATGGGAGAAGCGGACGTTATTCTTGGTATTAAGATTAAACGGGAGAATAAAGGGATTGTAATTATGCAATCTCATTACATTGAGAAAATACTTAAGAAGTTCAATTATGGAAATTCTTCTCCAGTAAGTACTCCCATGGATCCAGGAGAAAAGCTTATGCCAAATACAGGTAAACCTATGGATCAACTCGAATACTCAAGAGCTATAGGCTCTTTGATGTATGCTATGATTAGCACTAGACCGGATATTGCGTATGCGGTTGGAAAGTTGAGCAGATTGACTAGTAATCCTAGTAGACATCATTGGCATGCGATAACTAGGGTATTCAAGTACTTGAAGGGTACTATGAATTATGGATTGTCATATATGGGATTTCCTTCCGTGTTAGAGGATTATTCGGATGCTAGTTGGATAAATAATGTTGAAGATTCATCCTCTACAAGTGGATGGGTGTTCTTGCTTGGGGGAGGTGCCATCTCATGGGCTTCCAAGAAGCAAACATGTATAACTAGTTCCACAATGGAATCTGAGTTTGTAGCATTAGCTGCTGCTGGTAAAGAAGCAGAATGGCTAAGGAACTTGGTATATGAGATTCCGATATGGCCTAAACCGATATCACCAATTTCTATCCGTTGTGATAGCAGTGCCACACTGGCTAAAGCATATAGTCAAATATACAATGGAAAGTCTAGACATTTGGGTATTAGACATAGTATGATTAGGGAATTAATCATGAATGGGGTGATATCTATTGAGTTTGTTCGGTCGCAACAAAACTTAGCTGACCACTTGACGAAGGGGTTAGCAAGAGACTTAGTGAAGAAGTCGGTAATTGGGATGGTATTAAAGTCCATTTAAATCTATTAGTTATGGTATACTCAATTCCCTTCTAATACAACGTTAAAAGCAAAATTCAATGTGGAAAGATCATAGTTAAAGATTGGAGCAATTGTGTTTATCTTCCCAAGGTATGTGCTCAGACCTGCAAGTGATGGCTAGGTTGAAGTATATCTTCTTAATGGTTCTTTTGAAAAATTGCAAATGCAGGTGCAAGATTAAAATGATCACCTATGTGAGCATGAAGTTTTGCCGCTTCAAGAAGCTTGGACTTGGCTTCCTATATGCTTATTAATGGATAAGGACACATGGCTTGTAAAGTGTCAAGTATGAATAGTAGAGTATTGTAAGAAACATATGTGTACTATATCTTTAGATATTCAAATGGATTGAGGGGTTCAATCATTATGACACCCCGATTTTCGAATATTTGGAATGTGTATTTGTACTAAGATGAAAATTCAATCGTAAGACATTTTCTTCTATGCATTTGTTTGATCGTTATACCTGTAAAGTAAATCAAGGATTATACTAAAATGGGGGGAGTTTGTTGGTGATTTTAGTATCATCAATGCATTTTGGTAGTAATGTGATTTACTATAGGCCAATGCAATTATGCGTTAAGTTTGAAACGAGTTAGGGTAGTGTGGAGTGCACGCTCGTCAAGCCAAACGCGTAATTGAATATGAATAATAGAAACGGGCATAACGTTTCGTTTGAATAGTTGCACCCGTTCCCAACGGACATAACGATTCGTTTGAATAGTTGCACCCGTTCCAACAGACATAACTGTTTTCCGAAAAGGTGTGTCTGTTCGTTTCTATTATTGGTCTACTATATAAGGAGTCTTTTGGTCTCGATTTGATATACGAAATTACAGACTTCCTCTCTACATTCTGATCTGTTCTCTATTGTCAGAAACAGATTGTTCTTCAAGAATTATCCCCGCAAAGATTTCGTGAACCCAGACAAGAATAGGGTCGAAATACTTTGTTCGGAAAGTGAACGAACACGATTCTTGAAGATATCCAGGATTATCATACCAAATCTCTAACACTTAGTAATTTATCAAATTTGAGCAATCCTAAACAATTTTTTATAAATGCACTAAAAATTTGAAACTAATTGCACTTTAGAGTAAACTGCAAAGACTTTTAGGTCTAGACATTCCCTAAAGGTCAAAGGGAAATTTACTATATTCATCCAAGATTCTGCGACAAAACAAATTTAAGGTTTTTGAGTTGTAATAATATTTATAAGAGTCAATCTTGTGCGGGAATTCGTAAAGCCCCCAACATACCAAATGCAAGCACTTTATAAGGAAGGTTTATTTGGACCAATTTTGATCTGGTTGGATAAACATCCCTATATTTGAATTTCTGTCTCATTTTCTTCTTTTATGATTTGATAGAGCCAGTTGAAAGTGCGGCAAGTCCACATTTGAATAAACTTCTTCTTCTAAAACATCTTCCATGTCTTTGAAATTAGCCATAATGGCCCACAATTATTTTGAAAATGCTTCATTCTTATCTTGAATGTCTTCAATGGGATCATCAATGGCATTACATTATGTTGCATCAACAAACTTAGAGTCATCAGAGCTAATGCGTTCAATTGTGTTATCTTTAGAATTCTTACAATATGAAGCCCCTTGCCTCCAGGTGGTTGGCCATCTATCATTTGTATGAAATCATCAACAACAATGACGGCAACAGGGTCAACATGAGATGCTTGGGTGTGTACCATAGAAGACCTTTGGTAGTTCGTTTAAAATAAATAAAAATCCACTATATTTAAATTTTAATAATTATTTAAAGTACATTCTTTTCATTATTTT
The DNA here is from genome assembly GCF_029867415.1 of Vicia villosa. NCBI lineage: Eukaryota > Viridiplantae > Streptophyta > Magnoliopsida > Fabales > Fabaceae > Vicia > Vicia villosa. Next base: position 154,014,335 of record NC_081185.1, read on the forward strand.
ATTAAACATTCATTTTAATTAAAAACATGTCTTAATTGTAGATATATGTAAAAAAATTATAAAAAAAATACTAAAACTAAAATCTTTAATATTTTTAATGAAGTTTTTTTTCCTTCATATTTTTTTATTTAAGTTGATTAATGACTATTAGACCTATATAGTTTATAACCCTTCATACTTAACTCATTATCTATTTATGATATTTTATTATTGACATAAAATTATCGTGTATACCTGTTAATAAAACCATATATAAACAATAAATTCATACCAACCATAAATAACATGCAAATTACATATTTTTATTTTTATTTGTCTAACTATTCACATAAAATAAGATCACATGTACTAATTATGAGGTTGTGTAAAAAATGTACGAGTTATAAAATATCTCATATTTATAGAAAATTCATATGCATTTTTTTCTATATAAACTTCTCACATTTAATGTTTTGTAATGGATATTATTTGTTAACACTTTTCTTACAAAAACTTTACCTATATCTTATTTTCTATTTCAATTCTTTTACTTTTTATTTTATTATTATATTATTTTTGTATGTTATAAAACAAAAAAAATTAAATAATGAATTAGGAAATATGCAAAAGATTTATTTGAATTTATACTTGATTTCTTAAAAAAAAAAAAAGAATGAGCGTTTGATAATGTTGTTACAAATTTTAATATTATGTTTTATAAGATTGATTTGTGTGCTGCTTTTAATATCAAGACTTTCCGAGTATAAAGCAACTCAAACCCTTATTTTAAGACTCTCAATAATTATATTAAAGTTAAGTAGTCCTCTAAATATAACATGAAACTACACACCTCTTTATCAAAATTAAACATAAATTATATTATTATTAGTTATAGTTTTATGTTCTTTTACTAATAAAATGTTTGATTAAATTTAAATAATATAAATACTAAAAATTGAAATAAACAAGTTAAACTAGAAGACAATCTTGTCGTTTTTTTACTAGATCATATTATACATAGCTTTTGTTATTTTATTTTATTTATCTAAAAAAATTAAAAATAATATTTAAATTATTTTAATACATATATTTAATCAATAAATTTTAAATTTTGTTTTTAATATTTTTATAAAATTTTATTTTATTCTTTAAACATATCAAATATCTTATTTAGATTGGATTTCTATTATAGAATGAGCTAGCAAATATTATCCTATTGTATTCCTTAGACCATCTTAAAGCATATATAAGTCCGGATACTAAAATTTATAATATTATAAGGTTAATAGTCATTATAATTCAATTGCAATACAACAATTAGATTAGTATGAGATAACAATACCTTAATTTCGTTATTTATTAAGCCATCTTAATCCGTAAAGTAAAATAACTAAAAAGTTTATCATTTATTAGCTATGATATCTCAAGCAGGGCTTTGCTACGTTGAAGGCACAAAAGTGATTGGATTTTAATGTATAATTTAATTAATAAAATAATCAATAAAAATAAATAAAAAATTAAACAAGTGAAAATATTAAGGTGTGCGAAAGATAAATTTTGGTGCGGTGTTCCCAAAAAAATGGATAATATCATGTTTACTGCGGATCGACAATGCTACCTTTTAATTGTATAGGATATTTATCCATATCTTTTACAAATTTAATATAATTTTTTGTAAATTTTTTTTATAATAATGAAATTGAATTTCTCTTTACACTCAACTTTTTCTTTTTTAAGATTTATTTTTATTTTTAGTGATTGTATTTATAGAATAGTTATGTTTAATGTTGTTAGTGATTAAGATAACATATTCAAATGTATTTAAAAGAATATTAGACCAGTATTCCATTTTCAAATGATAGTTTTTTTTAATGATGCTTAATATTTTTTATGTTAACCCTAAACCATTTATTAGTGTACATTGGTTAGTTTTCTCATGTTTCCCACGTAGAAGAGGAAAAGAATGATCTTTTCTGTAATGATAAGCCAAAAAGAGAACATGGTTGAGAAATTAACCGTGTATACAAAATGAGAAAGAGTATTCAAGTTTATTATCAATTTTAATTTTAATGAAATTATAAGGTTTCATATCACTCACAAAATGAAGGATTTAACCACATATATACACAATTAAGATTGTTTTGGTCCGGTTCAGTTATTTGCTCTCTCGAGTATTGGACCGAAATAGTAATCAAGTAAATTGAGACTGGACCGAAACAGTAATGGACTTTTTTTTTTACCGAAATTGGACCGATACTTCTGGATATTTATCGGGTTACTTGGTCCGAACCGGACCGAAACTAGAGTTAGGGGTAAATTATCAATTTTTAATTTTATTGGATACTTGATTCGATTCTATTGTTGGATATTGGATAAAAAATTTATCCATTCCTGGACTGAGTAGCATTTCGGTCGTCCCATTGGTCCTGTACTATTGGACCGATTCCCGGGTAAATCTCGGGTAAACCGGCCCAAATACAGCCCTATTCACAATATTGCAAAAACTTAACTAAGCATGTTTGCGGCTGATTTGATTCGATTTTGAGAGAATCTGATATTCTAACTGATCAAAAATAAATGGATTAGTTTGAATTGGATTTGCAATTTTTTTCCCATAAAGCCCAAACCAAACCAAAATGAGAAATAACAGATTGATTTGGGTTGGATTGATCGGATACATTAAAAAACAGGAATATTTTTTAAAATATCTATTTTACATCAACTAATTTTCATAATAATTTTAATTTTTTAATTTTTTTTTTGTTTCTCTATATATGTTTGTGAATGTCACAAATGACGTTTCATTTTTTTCTTAAAATTAAAATATCTTATACTAGTTTTCGTGATAATGATAATATAAATTATATTATTTAATATGGTTGGTTCGGGTATACGACCTTGTGGGTAAAATTTTAGAAATTTGTTGTCCAAACCAATTAACAACATGTTTCATTGGTTTGGTTTGTTTTTTTTTATCTGAATTACAAAAATGTCTAACTCAAACATCACGGTTTGGTTTGAATTTCAATTTGATTTTTTGCCCGAAGAGATGAACACCCATAAACTTAACTAGTAACACTTCCAATATCGTATGTGAAATATAATTAAAATTGAAAACCAAAGCCAATATATTTGTTGAGCTCAAAATAACCCTGCAAAAAATCAACATTGTTCTTCCTTTTTCACATCATCTAATCAAACTTGTTTTTATTTTTATTTTTCACGGTATCTAACCAAAATTGTTTTTCCCTTTTCAAAATAAAATCAAGTTTCTGTGTTGTAGAGCAAATGACAAATGACAATTATTACATTGAGAATTAGGTGAATCCTTGAAAAACTGGAGTGATGGTGGTCCAATTGTGAATACAAGGTGACACACTCGTCAAAACCAAAATCACTTCAAAACACCGTAAGGGCATTGCATTTTCTTTTCTTAAACTTTGAACCCTCCACACCCCCGCTAAAACCTCTCAGCTGAACACTCTTTTGTGGTGAGCCCATTAATAGAAGGTTGATTTACATTTAAATTAGGTTTCTATTATACTAAGAGGTATTTTTGTGTTGTTGTTTCACGGTTTTGAAAAATGACCACCAAAAAAATTATTAGGTCGAATGACATATTAGTAGGTTGTTCTCCAAAATTATGCAAAGAATGTATGTATCTTATTTTATTGTACTATAATCGTGTTGTCAATTGTTGATTGATTAAGGTGCATATGTAAGATAATTTTTGGAAGATAACTTTTGAACATAATGAAATGGACAATTTTAGAAACTCATAATGTTTGAGAGAAATATTTAAGATGTAATAAGAAACCCTTGAGAAATGGGAGGCAATATTTGTTTTTTTAATTGAAAGAATGGGAGTCAATATTATAAAAAATGTAATATCTTGTGGGGAGTAATATGCTCTTTCATAAATCTTCCAAATAAACCAAAGAGAAAAAGATTGATTTTATTAGTAAAAATATAGACCATAGAATTAATTTCGTGAATCCCTAGTTTTGACTTTCTTTTTTAGCTTGCAACCAAAAAGATTAAGGATAGATAAAATTAATAGGTCGTCTCATCCAATAAGAGTATTGTTAGAGAAAGAAAAGAAAGTTAGTTCAAAAGTTAGTTAGTTAGCTTACAGTAGAAGTTGTTATATCATACTTGTAATACATGTTTAGAGATATATATATATATATATATATATATATATATATATATATATATATATATATATATATATATATATATATATATATATATTATAACTATCGTCAGTACAATGATATGAGTGGCATACCATAATTTTGCCCCTAAATTATAAGTCAACTTCTAGGATAGTTTAAAGTTGAACTGTCATTCATCACATGTCACTTCATAAAGTAAGTCATTTTGCATCTTTAGAGAAAAAGTCAACTTAAAAGTCAACATTTGACTTAAAGGACTATTTTCCTAATTTCATCTCATTCCACTTCATATCGTTCATCATTCTCATCAATAGAGCCAAATAGATGGGTTCCGTTCCGGTTCAAAAGGAAGGGGTTGATGGTACATGATTATATATGGAGCCACCTAATGGTCAAATGCAATTCTTTGGTTTCTTGTTAAACAAGTACAAGTTTTTAGGTCCTTTTTTCATTTCAAGCATCATTCATGCATATGGTACAAGTTTGTTTTAAATTAGAAAGAATTGCTCATTCATAATGCTATACCACATTATCATCAAACAAATGGCAAATTAAGAAAAAACTTTGAGATAAGCCCAAAAGAACGTTGAAATAAAGCAATAATAAGCCAAGGCATGTTGATTCAAATTGAATTTAAGTTAACTTAGTTTCAAGGTTTGATTTTACATAATCATTTCATGAAGTATTTGTAAAATTGAAATGTTGATCCATAAACCTCATCCATCCATTCCTCATGATGACATAAATGTTATTATCTCCATTATTCAAAAAAGCTAATGTCCAACATCATCATCAAAAGAATATCTAAAATTAAGTTATCATCATCCGGCATATTTCAAAGTCAAGAGAGGACCAACATAGAAAATACAGTTGGATTAAAATTTGTGCACATAGTTTTAACCTTAACCTTTTACACCAAGACCAAAATTCAAAATAGGTAAGTAATTTAAGTAAGCAAATTAACAAAGTGAATAAAATAAAATATGCATTAATTTGAATCGTGAATTGGTTACGAATTGAGATTACATCACATGATTCCTCCACACAAGTCTATGGTTTCATCCATTCAATTGAAAATAAACTAGAATTTGCGTAGAATTAATTTAGCAGCAAGTGAATAAGGACAAAATTGGATTTCATTATGACAGAATTTTTCTTCCCTCATCTTATAACACAGCTCAGCATAACAGAATCAATTCCTCAAAATATCTCACCAGCTCACACAAATCACCCTTTCTGGGTTAGAACTAGGATTTGATCAGAAATATGTTGCGGCGCGTTTGGTTTGTGTGTAGGTTCGGAGAGAGAGAGGCCGGGGAGAGAGCAAGAAAATGAGAGGATGAGGTCTGAGTTAAGCCAAAAAAATAATAATTAGGTGTACGTGTACCCTTGAATTTAGTTGGGTACCCGTACCATCAATCAATCAATCATTATAATTTTTAGTCATGTCACATTTTTATTTTATTTTATTTTAAATTTAATTAAATTTTTAATAAAATTTACATTAAAGATACTGATATCCAACTTAACTTCATGGGTATCAAAGAATTTACTAAAAAATTATGCAAATAATAGGCACAAGAAATGCATATTTCCATCTTTATAATCCCTCGTTTCCACGTTAGATGAGAGCCAAGTGGCGCTCTCTCTGTCTTTGGATGAACATACTAAAACATTGACCTCATGACTCCAGTTGAGGAGTCCTTACCGTTACTATCATGCGCCTTCTTGCATCCACCCTTGATCTTGTTGAATCCCTTTAGGATATTGACCAGGAGGCTCGGATTGAAGTCAATCTCTTTTGACTTTGTTTGACCGAGCGTTGTGGGCCTTCTAGGGCCTAATGCAATTTTATTCTCCACATTGTCTGTTACATTTTGCACCCTTTGGCTAGTGCTTTATTTGTTGGTCTTTAGATGAGAATTTAACCTGTCACCTCCAAATTATACCTCGCACATCCTATATTTAATTATTTCAACGATCAGAATTTTGCCGACATATTTGGAGGGTTTTGATTGCACTGATAAATTTGTATGGTCAAGAATAAATCACCATTTGTATAAATATGGGCATATGTTATAGAGAAAGACGTCTAAAAAAATGCCTCTTCTTGAATTTTTTATTAAGGTGGAAGTGTATTTCAACGGAAACAACCCCCTTGTTGAATTAAAGCTTCCAGATGGCGCCACATTCCTCTCTAACTTGAAGGACAAGTTGAATGAGTTGGTGCCTAATACTGATAACAGAACGGTGAGAAAGATCAAACTGATTTTCATAAACTAAAACATAGTGGTTGAAAAAATTTATCAGACCAGCTGGTTTGTTTTTTAAAAAAATTGATTGGACAACTAAGAAGGAAAATATATTATGTTGAACATGCTTATAGAACCAAGCTCTTCATAGCATAAGAGGGACACATTGAATACATTATCCTCTCTCCATTTTTAAGAGATTGAGTAATCCAACTCAAGCAGAGGAAACTGAACAAATAGCAACTCTTCATCAGACGCATGTGAAGGAGTCTGAATCAAGCATAGCTATTCAGAGGCTAGAGACAACTGAGAGTGTTAGCAAAAATGAAAACAATACTCAAAACACTGAAGAAGAAGAAGGCATGGAAGATAATGACTGGATGTCGAGAGACTAATTATTGTACGTGCAAGTATACACAGTCAAATTAGTAGTAAGTGATAAGAAAAAATATCGATCCTATAGAGAATGTATTAAGCATAACGATTTTCATGCAAGAAGTTATAAAATAAACATGAGCAAAGGTAATAAAATAATGGAATGTGTCATGTGGTTATGGTATTGGAAAATCATAGAAGATAGTTAAGGTTTAACACAAAGTTAAAAAATATGTTGGAAAATGTTCCATTTAATGAATTAATCTAATGTATGCTTATGATAAATACTGTTGTGACAGATGAGATCAGAACATGATCTAGAGGTGTATCCCTACAACATCATAAACATATACATCAAAGCAAGGGGCAAATCTCTAAGCCTCTCTTGTAACCTTGTTGCATGTCTGAGTTCATTATGAATTTCCCCTATGACTATAGCTCTTTATCTTTAAAGTACCTAATCTGGTGAATATCTCTATCCTACTATTTTCAACCACATTTGTTATGAAATCCACTTGTTAAATATCTCTCAACATTAACAAGTTATTATCTACTTCTAAGTTGACCAAACAAATAAATAAACATATGGCATAAATTCACATGAACAAAATGTATCAAGACAACTCATTCAAACATACAAAAGATTACTAATTCATTAAACTTCACATTATCCAACAAAACAAGTTTTGATCATAATGAGTAAAATAAGCATAACATAGAGAGATCTTAAGTTACACATTCCTAAGCAAGAAGTTAGAAATGATAAACCTAAGGATGACACTTTAATCACTTGCAATTTGTTAATCAGCAAGCGACGTATTTCGTCACACCTCCTATCGACTCTTCTTCTTCCTTTATCACTTCTTCATAATTTTCCAAGTATCAGAATATTTTTCTTCATTGCATTGCAGCTCCATTTATAGAGGTTTATCAAGTGCATATTGCCTCTCTTTGGTTCTTGGGCTTTTACAATGATCCATTAATTTAAGCCCAAAGAATAAAGCATATTACTTTGTGTTGTACTATGATAGTACACTACAATTGGGAGACAACATGACACTGTGGCAAAAATACAGCAGTAGCAGCAATGTAGTAGTAGTAGCGGTAGACCAAAACCAACTTTTTAGAGTTTTGTCTTGTAGTGTTTCATTCTTATCCATTCATTTCCTCCTTTGTCTTGAAATGTTTCATTCTTATCTATCCATTCCTTCCAACTCAGTCCTACTTTCTTCTAAAATCTCTGACACGTCAACATCTGCACTAAAGTTGAAAACTATACCAGAATGTTCAGGATCAAGGCTGCTGGTTGGGTCATAAATTTCTGGAGCGACATTTCTTGGCGTGCCAAATCTAATCACTGGCGCTAATTCTGCACATGCACAAAACACATAAAATTGACAAAAGAGAGCACCTAGTGTGCTTTATCCTAAATTAACCAACGCAACATAAAATATAAATAAATGACATTAATCAAGATGTAAATTACCCTAAAGAATCAGTCATTGAAGAGTTTCTAACTGTAGCAATCTTTACGAGACATGCTAGATATTTTGTGCACTACTTGTAATAAATCAGCTTGAGACTAAGAATTTTATTAGATATAGTCATAATAGACGTAATGCCAAGATGAGTTAAGAGGATTCTTTATTTACCATAAGTTAAATATTTAGTCTCAATCAATGTATCACAGTTTAACAGAAAAAAATAAAGTTCAGAGTTTCATAGTCAAGCATTAATTCTTGACAAACACCATATTTAAATTCTTTTTTTATGAAAGCAAATTTTCCAACAATAAGGGGTTTGGAAAATATATTGGCCCATTGATTCTTAGTTTCAATGAACATATCTATAACATCCTTATAAACGTAATCAAATGAAATGGTGTTTAATCTCAATATGCTTAGTTCTTGAGTGCTAAATAGATTTTTTTTGTTAAACAAATAGCAGCAGTATTATCACAAAAGATAGGTATATTGTTACCATAAATCTCATAATCCTCTAGTTATATTTCATTCATAGTAGTTGTGTACAATATTTAGCAACTTAGATGTATTTTACTTCTGTTGTAAACAAAGCAATAGTTGCTTGTCTCTTGCTAGCCCATGATATTAGGTTTTCACCAATAAACTGACAGTTCCCACTAGTGGATTTCTTCTCAATTCTATCTCCGGAATAGTCAATATTGCAGAATCCAACCAGTTTGTAATTTGTGAATTTCTTATAAAGAAGACCCAGATTTAATGTTCCTTTTAGATATCTAAAGATTCTCTTAACAGTTGTTAAAGGAGCTTCTTTAGGATCTGATTGAAATCTTTCACACAAGCATACATTTGTATAAAATATCATCTCTATAAGCAGTGAGGTAAATTAAAGAGCCAATCATACCTCGATACAACTTTTGATATATCATTTTGTTGTTTTCTTATGTGTGCAGGTCGCAGGTAGTATGCATGGGAGTCGTCATAATCTTGCAGTCTTCAAGATTAAATTTCTTCAGAATCTCCTTTGTATGCTTAAATTGATTAACACAAGTTTCATACTTGTATGGGTTGATTTGACTTCTGAGGAAAAATTTAGTTCTCCCATCATGCTCATTTAAAATTCAGCTTGCACGGTCTCATAAAACTGCTTGCAAAGAGAGGCATTAGTAGAACCAAAAATTATGTCATCAACATATATATAAACTATTAAGATGTCCTTATATAGAGTTTTTCTAAATAAAGTAGTCTCAACCTGTCCTTTTTCAAAATCCTTTTCAATTAGGAAATTACTCAACCTTTCATACCAACCTCTTAGAGTTTGTTTGAGTCCATAGAGTGATTACTTTAGTTTCAAAATAAAGTCTGGATGGACAGATTCCTCAAACCCAAGAGGTTGTGGTAAGAACAAGATTGGTTCTACATCTGGCCTTAAGTTTTTACGATAACATTATATGTTATCTTATAGAACAATTTTTTACACTAACAGTTTCTTTCTAGCGTGGAGCTTTTGCTTTGTAGGTTTTGACTCTGGTAAGTAGGTGTGTGACATCATCAGGTTTTGAACTCAACACTTTGGAAGAATACATGTGTTGTGTTACAATGGAAGTCAATATTCTCTACTAGAAAATTCGCCTTTAGTGACCGAATTAGAGACCAAAAAAACTTAAAAATCGGTCACTAAAACGTTTAGCGAAGAATTAGCGACTGAAATTTAGAGACCGAATTCAGTGATCGATTTTAGTGTTCTTTTTCATAAAATAAAATCAAAAGTTGTGATACATAGGAATCGAACTTGTGACCTCAGCGTATTTTAAGAAGAACTGACCACTACACCACTTCACATCTATTGTTATATTTTATATTTAAACATATATACAAATTTTTTATACTAATATATTATATGTTAAAACAATAAAAAATATGAAAGTTTTATTAAAAATTAAAAATTGAAAGAGAATTAAAATCTTTAAAAAAAAGGAAAGGAAATAATAATATAACAAAGAGGATTAAAAATAAAAAAAGAAAACAAAAAATATTAGTGACCGAAATTTCGGTCTCTAATTTATATATATAAATTAAATTGTATACAAAAATATTTTTCGTGACCGATTTAGTGACCTCTTAAAATTTGCTCATGAATATCAAATTTTGATGGCTAATTCGGTCGCTAGAGTGACTGAAATTTCGGTCACTAAATTTTGGTCTCTAAATCGGTGGCTGATTTATTTTAGTGACCGATTTCGTGACCTATTAAAATTGACTCATGAATATCATATTTCGGTGGCTAATTCGGTCACTACAGTGACCGAATCTTTTTGGTCACTAAATCGGTCACTAAAAACGAATTTTCTAGTAGTGATTCTGGAATGCTACTTCTGCAATGGTTCTAAGGAATGTTAGTACAAGAGCTTATGATCGTGACTTTTACAAGGAAGCTTTGTAGGCCTTCTAAAGCTTTGCTTATGTGTCCCATGTTCTGAAGATGCTGAAGACGAGGTTCTACTAAAAAAGTGTTGAAGATCTGAAGACATCACTTCTAAAGACCAAGTGGTGAAGACTCTAAAGACAAGGTTCTGCTGAACAGATTCTGAAGATTCAAAGACTTAGGTTCTGAAGACCCAAATTCAGATCATTCTACAACATGCTTCAATCAACTTATATCAGAAGCCTCTGAAGACTTAGAATATCAAGAACGACTTGTGTGTGGTGGTTAGCATAAAAGTAAAAACGTAAAATGTGACCTCTACTCTTATAGGGTGGCGTAAGGACAATCATATATGTACTTGTTATCTACCATTCCCATCATGACTATTGGGGACTTTACATATGGATTTGTATTTCCTATTCTACCCTGAAACGAATTTATCCTTCTCTATAAAGGAAGCCTTGGAAGAATTTGAATACAACTTTTCAGTTCTACAAATCTACACCAAAGCGCTACACAAACTCTGTTGAGATATTCTTTGTATAGTTTTGTATTTTTAGCAAGGAGCTTTTGTTTGTATCTTGCTTTCAACACTTTCGTGTTGTTGTACTTATACATTGCGTAATCTTCTTATTAGAAGTATATTTGTATGCACACTTGTAATCGACGTTAGTTGATATATGCCTTGGGGGACTAAGTGATATTCAGAATTCTCAAGAAGACTTTGGCTGCAATCATAGTGGTTTTATGATAAGGATCATCAGAACTTGTTGGGGTTGTCAACAAGTTTGATTATAAGCTTATTGTGGTTGTTTGTAATCAGTTGTATTATAAATTTATAATGGATTAAGTCTTTGTTGATAAGGCGAAATCACCTTGGCGGGTGGACTGGAGTAACTTAGTAAACTGTGTACTAGGATAAAAATAATTGTGTTCATCTATTTTTATTCATCTGTTAGCCTTGTGGTTGTGTTGCGAAAATATTATATTTGCTGCAACCCAAATCAAACGCCCTTTTCTTGTGTTTCTCTCACCTTCACTTGTTTGACATATACTTCTTCAGAAATAATTCCATTTAAGAGTTCACTTTTAACATACATTTGATATAAAACTATATCATGATTAATGGCAAAAGAAAGAAGAAGTTTGATTGCCTCTAACCTTACAGCTGGTGTAAAGGTTTCAGAGAAATCTATACCTTCCTGTTGACTGTAACTTTGGGCTATCGGTATAGATTTATTTCTTACCACCTCTCTCTGTTCATCCAGCTTATTTCTGAACACCGATTTTATTCCAATAATGTTTCTTTGATTTGGTCTACGAACCAGATCCCAAACATCATTTCTTTAGAATTGGTTCAACTTCTCTTGCATAGCCACAATCCACCCATTATCCGACAAGAATTCATTAATAGAAGTTGGCTCAGTTAAGGAATTTAACCTTATCATGGAATTTTCATTTCTGAAAGCAGATATAGTTCCCAAGGATTCATCCTTGTTTCCAATGATTAGTTCTTCTGGATGAGAAACTTTATACCTGAAGGATATTTTGGGGGGAATTGAGACATCTGAACCAACTAGGGATTCTTCAGAACTTGTATCATTTTGACGATCTTCAGGAGTTAAGTCAGATTATGATATACCACAATCTGAGCTTTCACTCACTAAATTCTTGTCTTCCAAAGTTCCATCATCTGAATCTTCTTTAGAGACCTGCAAATCTGCAATGCCTATAACTAGCTCTGACTTGTCACAGCTAGGCTCTTTATAATCAAATTTTACATGTATAAATTCTTCATTCGTTTTGGTTTCAGATTTATACATCTTATATGCTTTATAGCGTTCAGAGTGTCCTAAAAAGATACTCACTTAAGCTTTAACATCAAATTTCCTCAAATAGTCTTTGCTTTTTAAGATGTAACAAGTACAACCAAACTGATGGAAATAAGATATGATTGGCGTTCTTCCCTTTAATAACTCATATTCTATTCTGAATATAACATGAGGTATTAACAACTTCTGCCCATAAGTATTTTGGAAGAAGTTTCTCAAGGATCATGGTTCTAGCCATCTCCTGTAAGGATATGTTCCTCCTCTCTACAACTCCATTTTTTTATGGAATTCTAGGATAACATAACACATGAATAATTCCATGTTTCACACAGAAGATTTCAAAGGGCTCGTTTTCAAATTCTCCATCATGACCACTTCTGACTTTAAGGATTTTTAGTTTCTTTTTAGACTATATTTGTGTGCAAAAGATGCTAAATACACCATATGATTCATCTTTGGATTTAATAAATTTAACCCAAGTCCATCTGTTGTAATCATCAACAATAACTAATTTGTATATCTTTCCATTGATTGAGGCATCCCCGATAGGACCAAATAAATCAATGTGAAGCAATTCTAAAGGTATGGAGGTAGAAACCATGTTTTTAGATTTGAAAAAAGTTTTACCAATCTTTCCTATTTCACATGATTCACAAAGAGCATCTGAGTTATAATTAAGATATGGAAACCCTTTAACAAACTTATGCTTGCAAAGTTTGGATATTAATCTCTAGTTAGCATGACCTAACCATTTGTACCAGATCCATTTTTCATTACTCAGTGATATTAGGCAAACTATCTTTTGGTCAGTTAATTCTGAAAGATTGACCTTATAGACATTTACTTTCCTCTTTCCCTTAAATAAAACAGGGTTGTTAGACTTATTGATGACTGGGTAGATGTTATTACTAAATAAGACATTATAACCACTGTCACAAAATTGACCGATGCTCAATTGGTTATGTTTGAGTCCTCATACAAGCCAAACATTGTTAACATAAATTAGGGAGTTACCAATAGTACCTATACCAATGATCTTCCCTTTATGTCCTCCTCCAAAACCCACATTTCCTTCCCTTTTCAGAGTCAGCATTTGGACATATGCCTTTCTCTTGTCATATGTCGCGAGCAGCCACTATCCAGTTACCATGATTGTTTCTTTGTTTCTCCTTTTAGGAATATCTATAGTAAACACAATTTGAGATTTAGGAACCCATACTTTTACGGGTCCTTTGTTAGTCCTAAAAGGCTTCCTTTTGTCCTGACAGTAATGTATAGGCTTAATCTGTATTTTTTTGTTTATACACCTTTTGTCTTGAATGAGTTTTGACAATGATATTTGAACCCTTTTGATTCTTGGGTCTATAAGTCATTTTCTCTGGTTTCTTCAAAACTTTTGATTGCTGATTTATGAGAACCGACTTCTCAAGAACCTTTGACCCTGAGGTCATAGGTGAGAATTTATTCAACTCTTTAAAATCAGTAATTTTAGGTACTAATATGGTCAGATTCTTACCTTTATCAGAAGTAGGTACAAAATAAAATTTTAGCATTGTATTAGCACTGCTTGAAGAAGAAGCATTTGAGGATTTCTTTAGAAGCTGGACATTGGAATACCTCTAGGGCCCCATATGCTTTGATTACTAGGCAACAACCACCATGACAAATAAATGATACTACGATGTTCATTTGTTTTAATTATGGAAAGTAGGGTCATATGACTAAGAGATGTATGAGCACGCCTAAACCTACAATTGGCTCTAATGCACAAGTTAACTTGACTGATCAAGAATTTGTTGCTATGATAACTCAAATCAACATAGTTGGTGGGTCTGATGGTTGACGAATAAATACTGGCACCTTTGGTCATGTCTGTTATGATCGTGCTATGTTAAAAATATACGTGAATGCTAAAAATAAGAAAGTTTTGTTGGGAGATGCTCACACCATTAATGTTGCTAGAATTGGAGGCGTGGAGTTGAATTTCACATCTCAAAAGACTTTAATCTTGAAGGACCTCATGTACGTTCTTGAAATTAGGAAGAACTTTGTTTTTTTATTTTCTTTTAAATAAGGCAGGGTTTAGCCATTCTATTAGGGTAGATTTATACACCATCACTAAGAATTGTATATTTATTGGGAAAAGGTATATTAGAGATGGGAAGTTTAAGTTGGATGTTGATTTGAATAAAATTTATCCTTCTGTTTACTCTTTATGTGATTTTAATATTTTGCATGCTAGACTTTGTCATGTTAATAAGCGGAGTATTTCTAACTCAAGCAACTTAGGCCTAATCCCAAAATCGAATGTCAATGATTTGGAAAAATGTGAATATTGTAGTCAAACTAAAATCACTAAGACCTCGCATAAATCAGTATTTAAAGAATATGATCCCCTAAATACTATACACTCTGATATATGTGAATTAGATGAAGCTTTAACTAGAAATAGTAAACATTATTTTATCACTTTTATTGATGATTGTTCTGATTATACTAATGTTTACTTAATGAAGAATAAAAATGAAGCGTTTGACATGTTTAAGATGTATGCGAATGAAATTGAAAACCAATTTAGTAAAAAGATTAAAAGAATTCGTAATGATAAGAAAACTGAGTATGATTCTGAATTATTTAATGAATTTTATAAACATGAAATTATATATGAAACAAATACACTATACTATACTCTTTTGAAATGAATAATAAAGCAGGAAGAAAGAATTGGAACTCTTATAAAATTGTTGTTGCAATTATGTTGGCCCATAATTTTTTTTAAATGCTTTATTCTTCTCTTCGTGTTTATCTCTAAAATTATTACAATCTCATACCCCCTGCCTAGGTGGTTGGCCATCAATCATCTGTATCAAATCATCAGCAACAATGACGCACCAAACTCAATTTGAAATGATTGGATGCTTGTACAATAGATGATCTTTGGTCAATCGTTTAAAATAAATAAAAATCCACCATAGTTAAATTTTAATTAATTTTTTAAAATGTTTTAATAATTACTTAAAGTACGTTCTTTTTATTATTTTCTTAAGCCCTTATTTTAATTGTAAACATGTCTTAATTGTAAATTTTGAAAAGAAAATACTTAAACTAAAATCTTTCATATTTTTAATGAAATTTGCTTTTGTATTTTTTATTTAAGTAGATTAATGAGTATTAGACTTATTAGCTTTTTAATTCATAAACTCTCAGGTTAAATTTTGCTAGAAGACAAACCAACAAAATTACTCATATTTTAACACGGGTGACTTAATCTCTTGTTTGTTTTCACAATTTTATCTATGTATCCATATGTATTCAAAATTTTATTATTAATAGAATGAATTAAATTTTTTCCCGTAAAAAAAACCTTTAGTAGTTAACTAATAATCTATTTATTCCATCCAAAAAAAACTAATAAACTATTTACGATATTTTATTTTCTTGACATAAAATGATCATGTAAAACAGTTAATATTAACTCATTAACACCATGTGATATAATCATATAAATAATAAATTCATGTCAACCATAACTGACATGCAAATTACATATTTTTATTTGTTAAACAATTCGCACAAATTATGAAGTTGTGTAAAACAATACCATTATAAAGTATTTCATATTAATAGAAAATGCATGTGCAATTTTTGCTATATAAATATCATCTCACATTTAGTGTTTTGTCTCTTCAGTAGTGTTATCTATTTTCTTATAAAAAATTTCTATCAATATCTTATTCTCTATCTCAATTCTTTTGTTTCTTTTTATTATTACATTTATTTGTATGCTATAAAACTAAAAAATCTAGATTTGTGTTAGATAATGATATCTAATGGGACATATAATAAAATCCAAGTACACAAATAATAGACAATGGGAGGAAGAGATAGTTCAATTCTCCTTGTTTCTAAAACTGATGATTAATACAATGCAACATTGCATGCCTTTATATAGTGCTTATAAGGCGGTCATTTAGGCGGTAATTAAATGACGGTGTGGTACTAGATGCTAGCTGGAAGTCTATTTTACTATTTACAAACTTATCAATTAAGAAAAAATAGCCATGACTTAGTAGTTAAGCAAATATAAATTCTAGAATTCTTCAAAGCAATTCTAAAATATAATTTCTTTCCACTTGATTTAATTCCAACATTGCCTCCCTTAAATCAAGTTCTTAAATTCATCATTCCAAGCATCTTCTTCAACTTGTAAAATAACTCAATCTTCAAAGGCTTTGTAAATATATCTGCAATTTGTTCCTCAGTGGGACAGTACTCGATCACCACTTCTTTCTCTGCTATCAACTCTCTTATCTTATGAAACCGAATATCAATGTGCTTGGAACGTCCATGAAAAACTGGATTCTTACTCAGTGCAATTGCCGACTTGTTGTCGCAATATATCTTTGTAGGACTTTTCTGTTTCTGATGTATCACTTCTAAAATTCTTCTTATCCATACTGTTTGAGTAGCACAACTGGTTGCTGCAATATATTCAGCTTCAGCAGTAGAAAGTGCAACAACTGGTTGTTTCTTTGAAGACCATGAAATTGCACCTGTGCCCAAATGAAATGCGTACCCTGACGTGCTTTTTCTTGTTTCTATATCTCCAGCCCAATCACTATCTGTGTATCCAACAAGTTTCACATCATTATTACTAGCATAAAAAATACCTTCGGTCAGAGTACCTTTGATATAACGAAGAATCCTCTTTGCTCCTTGTAAATGGCTAACACACGGTTCTTCCATGAATCTGCTGAGCAATCCAACTCCATATACTATATCCGGTCTTGTCGCAGTCAGATATCTTAAGCTTCCAATCAAACTTTTATATTGGGTTGAGTCTACCCTCTTTCCATCATTTTCTCTTGTCAGTTTCAACTTTTCTTCAACGGGTGTGTAAACTGGCTTTGAATGCTCCATCTTGAACTTCTTCAAAATATCACTTGCATACTTCTTTTGAGATATGAAAATTCCATCATCTTGTTGGACGACCTCAATGCCAAGGAAATAGGACATTAGGCCCAAATCTGTCATTTCAAAATGTTGAATCATAGCCTCCCTGAATTTTGTAATCATCTCTGAATTATTTCCAGTGAAAATCAGGTCATCAACATATAGGCACACAATAAGGACATCTCCAGGATCAATGTATTTGATATATAATGTGTGCTCGTGAGGACATCTCTGAAAACCATTCTTCACAAAATAAGAATCAATCTTGTTATACCAAGCTCTTGGCGCCTGCTTCAAACCATATAATGCTTTCTTCAATCTATAGACTTTATCCTCCTTTCCTTTGACCAAATATCCTGCAGGCTGCTCAACATACACTTCTTCTTCCAGATTTCCATTAAGAAATGCAGACTTAACATCCATTTGATGTATTTTCCAACTATTTTGAGCTGATATTGAAATAAGCATTCTAATTGTATCTAACCTTGCAACAGGAGCAAATACCTCAAAATAATCAATACCTGGTTTTTGCTTGTATCCTTTTGCCACCAACCTTGCTTTATAGCGATCAATCTCACCACTGGGTTTGTACTTTGTCTTGTACACCCACTTCACTCCTATAGCTTTCTTGTCTGCTGGTAACTCTGTCAGCTCCCATGTTTGATTCTTCTCTATTGAATTGATTTCTTCATTCATGGCTTTTCTCCAATTTTCATCATCAACTGCTTCTTCAAAAGTAAATGGCTCACAATCTGCAAATAAAGCAAAGTTGATAATCTCCTCATCAGATGGGTCATTATCATTGCCCAAAACACAATCTTGCAGTCTGGCTGGTAATCTACGCGGCCTTTGTTGTCTGTTGGAGGTTTCTGGCTCATCAGGCGTTGTTTGTTGTCTATTGGATGTCTCTGGCTCATCAGGTGTCAGATTATATTCATTCATCTCTTCGTAATCATTTGAGGTCACTATTGGATCTTTTTGTGACTTTGAGGACCAATCCCACATTCCTCCTTCATCAAAAGTCACATCTCGACTAATAATCACCTTCTTTGTCTCTGGATTGTAAAGCTTATAGGCCTTTGAGTTTGAACTATAACCAACAAAGATACATATTTCTCCTTTGTCATCTAACTTCTTTCTTAATTGATCTGGTACATGAGCATATGCAATACATCCAAAAACTCTAAGGTGTCGGATTGAAGGTCTTCTTCCACTCCAAGCTTCTTCGGGAGTCTTTTGTTGAACACTTTTTGTTGGACACCTGTTTAAAATATACACTGCAGTAGCAACAGCTTCTGCCCAAAATTCCTTAGGCATTTGTTTAGCCTTCAACATGCATCTCACCATATCCATGATCGTTCTATTCTTTCTTTCAGCAACTCCGTTCTGTTGAGGTGTGTACCTTGTTGTTAATTGATGCTCAATTCCATGTTGCTCAAAGAAACTTGTACCAGCGAGGTATTCTTGGCCTCTATCTGTTCTCAATGCTTTGATTCTACAACCACTTTGTTTTTCTACAAATGCTTTGAATATCTTAAAAGCATCACATGTTTCTGATTTTTGTTTCAAGAAATGCACCCAAGTCTTTCTACTAAAATCATCAATAAAAGTAATAAAGTACTTACAGCCACCTGGTGTTGGTATTTCCACTGAACACAAATCTGAATGAATTATCTCTAGCAGCTTCTTCGCTCGCCAAGACCTTCCAGTTGGAAATGAATCTCTATGCTTCTTTCCAATCTGACAAGTCTCACATACTCCATTTGGAATATTCACAACAGGCAATCCAGAAACATATTCTTTTCTCGATAGGTAATTCAAGCCAGAAAAATGAAAGTGACCAAATCTCATGTGCCACAACCAATCATCATTTGTAATGATAGAACTCAAGCAAGGCAACTTTTCATGTTGAATTTTCAAAGGAAACTCTTCCTCCATAATTTCCTCGGTCTCTGCCTCTATAATTTCCTCTTCCTCTGTTGAAAGTATTTTGACCTCTTTCTTCTACAATATAACTTGACTCAGAAGTGTTATTGAAATTTACCTGACTCTTTAGAGCTTCTTCTTTTACCACTTTTTCGGTCTTTTCTAATATTCTGTTGACATGACTTTCAATGCTTCCCTGTAATTCTCCTACAGACAGAGTATCTGTATCGTGGGACTCAATTATTGTAGTCACCACATGGTCAAACTTCATCGGCATCGTACGTAGAATTTTTTCTACCACTTTGCTATCTGGAATATCTTCTCCATATACTCGCATTTTGTTGACAAGATTTATAACACGAGAAAAATATTGTTCTACTGTTTCTGAATTTGACATTTCGTACCTTTCATATTCTCTACGCAGCGATTGTAATTTGGACTTCTGAGCTTTCTCTACTCCTTTATGTGACAGCTTCAATATGTCCCACGCTTCTTTAGCAGTTTTGGCATTTGCTATTTTGCCAAATATTGAGTAATCAATTCCTTGATGAATTTGTGAAAGTGCCAACTGGTCCCTTCTACGAGCAACTTCATCAGCTCCTTCTTGTAAACCAGGATCTACAAAGCTCCAAACATTGTGAGCCTTTAAATGTGTTGTCATCAACAGTTCCCAGTAACTGAAATCTAACTCTGTGGTTAATTTTGGACCGGACCAGACAAAATTGTAATTTGCCATATCTCTAAAAAAATACTCACAATAATTTTGACACAATGAGAACTCTTTTGTTCCTCACACACTTAGAAATATTTTCTGACACTCACACTAGCAGGACCTAACCTGCTCTGATACCAATTTGATATCTAATGGGACATATAATAAAATCCAAGTACACAAATAATAGACAATGGGAGGAAGAGATAGTTCAATTCTCCTTGTTTCTAAAACTGATGATTAATACAATGCAACATTGCATGCCTTTATATAGTGCTTATAAGGCGGTCATTTAGGCGGTAATTAAATGACGGTGTGGTACTAGATGCTAGCTGGAAGTCTATTTTACTATTTACAAACTTATCAATTAAGAAAAAATAGCCATGACTTAGTAGTTAAGCAAATATAAATTCTAGAATTCTTCAAAGCAATTCTAAAATATAATTTCTTTCCACTTGATTTAATTCCAACAGATAATAGCGGAGCCGGGACCCAGGTTCAGAAGTGCAAATTTTTTTTATAAATAATTATATATTATTTATATGAATAAATATATAAAATTACAAATTTTTTAACATACAACTATTTCTAAAATTGGAACTTACTGATATACTTTTTTAAAAAACAAGTTAGTGTAGATAAATTAAATATTTTAGTAAGTGACCGATAATAATTTGTTAAAATCAAGTACACTAAAACTAGTTTTTATGATAAAAAATAAATGACATGCTAGATTCTCAAGCTCAAGATCTAAAGTATGTTAAAATTATTTCTTATAATAAAATATGATTATGATATTAAATTTACAATTTTATTTTTTAGCGGTGATTGTGGCTTATAGAGATGATTTTTATTTCAAATATAAATATAATTGCGCTGTTGCAGCTGCAAAATAAAATATTTAAGTATAGAGAATATATTATTAATAATAAGAAATAGACTATTTCACATTAAAAGGAGGTACATACATGGGAGTTCTATGAGTCTAAAAAGTGTAGGGTGCAAAATCAAATAACAGGGTGATTTCAAATGCATCCCCTCACCCTCAATTGTTAATAAGTGACTGATGATCAATTTTCTGAAATTAAAATAGTCCTTCCACATGTCCATCCACAGCTCCAGGGAGATTGCTGGTCTGCATCAATATCCAAACAACACAATGCGTTTTCTGGAGGATTAAGCAGACATGCCCCTCTAACTACGCATGTACCTTTAAACATGACTTTGAGGGAGCTAATGATCTAATTTCAAAATTGAAGAATGTAAAAAATATCTGAATGGAAAATGTAAATGTATATAGTGTTTAATTACGCACATGGAAAATCAGAATCGAGGCAAAAGAGATAAAAGGCTGGTGCAGATAATATGTGCTGAATAATTTTTTTTAGGAATAACAACATTAGAGGGTCTTGTTCAAAGGAATAAAACATTTTGAGAAATCTACTTTTTAGTTTACGTGTTTTTTAAGGATGTGTTTTTTAAAAACCAAAATAAATAACAACATTTTGAAGATTTTGAGAGAAGTGTATTGTTGTTCTTGCAAAGTGTTTCCTCACTTTATGTTCATGAAAAGTGTATTGTCTGTTGTGTTTTATTTTTATCAATTTAGACCATAGATGTGGAACTGTATGTGGGCGGCTAAATAGGAATGACAACCTGTCGGGTCGGGTGCGGGTTTCACACAATTTAAACTAACATTTAAAATTGACACCCGAATCTAAACTCAAATGCGGATCGGATGGTAAAATAACACTCACATCCACATCCGTTGGATTCTGATTTTTTATAAATGAAAAATAATATTTTATTTTATAAATGTTATGTTTTGATTTCTAATAAAGAAGTTAGAAACGAAAAAATGATTAGGAATATTAAACTTTTTAAAATTATATATTAAAAAATTATTTGTATGGTGTTTTACCCACCAGCATAAAGCTAACTTACACTCTTTATTCAACTTTCTAAAAAGAATTATTTTAAAGTGAAATAGGTGTCTAACTGTAATATAAAATTATACAATTCTTTATCAAAATACAACATAAATTATAGAAAATTCCTTATTATTAATTTGGGTTTGATATATTTTATTGAGAAAAATTTTAGTCAAATTTAAATAATAAATTTAAAAATTAAAATAAACAAACTAGATGAGAATCATATCTTTTTTTACTAAGTCATATAATAATTGAATTTTTTATTCTATTTCATTTATCTTAAAAATATAAAAAAAAATAATTTTAATTTTATATATATATATATATATATATATATATATATATATAATGTAATATTTTAAATCTAATTTTTAATATTTTTATAAAATTAAATTGTTTTTTAAAATCTATCCAACGTCTCATTTAAATTGAGTTTTTAACACTGTTAATGATATCTTAATGCTCCTCGTAAATCTACATGCTTCCAGTTTGATTATTATGGGGTTAAGGCTCATTATACTATTTGTATCAATTAGTAAATAAGAGTTTTCCTTTAAGTTTATGAATATGTTAAAAACTTTTTGATTTTAATTTTGTTAGATACAAAGCAGTATTAATCATATGAAAAAAATGATCTAAAAAATGGAAAAAAGCTATTTTCCTATTGTTGACAGTGTTGTAATTTGTATAAGATACTTAGCTCTCTGCTAAAGAAATGCATATCTCTTTTATTGATATGGGACAGTTTTCTTGTTTATTTTTTCTGATAATATAGAAATGGAAATTCATTTTATAAGTGTTTTTATTTTTATTTTTTAAATTATTTTATTACTTTCAAATTTAGTTTTTTTTTTACAAAACTTTCAAATTTAGTTTTTTTTTTTACAAAACTTTCAAATTTAGTTGAATATTGATATTTTCAACTAATTAAATAATATAATTTAATATCACACCACTTTTTATTTTATCTCGTCATAGGTAGTAATAAATTTACCGTTTTAACAGTTAGTGATTAGGATAACACATGTAAATAATAATTGATAGAAATGTATTTAAAACAATATTATGCTAGTACTCCAATTTCACTTTCAAATGATAATTTTTTCAAAAATTAAACTGAATTTATATATGTTAACCTTAAACCATTTATTAGTGTATCCTTCTTCGATTACTCGTTTATGGCTTGATCATGTTTACCACAGTCTTATACAGTAACACTTTGTTTGTAACCGGTGAAATATGGGGGAGAGAGATTAGCGAGAGAGAAGTTGGAGGGAAGTAGCTAACTTCTCCGGCTTGATATGCAAAGAAATAGGGGAGAGAGATAGGATTATAGTGGGACCCACCACTTTTAACTTTCTTCGCTAAAGTGAGGAGAAATGCTTCTTTTGTTACACTTTTCCATAATACCCTTATCAATATTTCGTATATTTTTGTTTTTAAAAATATTTTATTTTTAGTGTTTCAATCATAATTTTGCATGCATATATCAATTTTCTCACAATTTAATTATATTTTATATTATCAAACAATTTAATTTTCTCACTGATTAACTAAAATTAATTAAAAAATAAAATAAAAATGTGAATCCAATCAAGATTTAAATAAAAGGATATTTTAGTACTTTCAAATTTAATCAAAACTTCTCTCTACTTTATTTCTCTCATCTCTCTCTTAAACCAAACAATACTACAAATCTACTATATTTCTCTTATATTTCTCTCTTAGTAAACTCTCTCTCACCTCTTTCTCTCTTTCCAATTTCTTCTCTCAACCAAACAAGCCATAAAAGAGAAAAAGAATGATTTTTTTGTTAGGATAGGTCCTAAAGAAAACACAATTGAGAAATAAACAATGCACACAAAACGAGTAACAACATCAAAGATAAAACAATTTAGTTTTATATTCTGAGGAATGCTACTCTTACACAAAGTGACATTTACATTGTATTCTCATACGGTTTGATTTTTTTATTATATTTTATAATTATTTTTTAACCTTTTTCAATAAAAATGAGTAGATGAGTATGTTGTATTTAAACTGGTGTAAACATTGGGTGTAGAGTTCTAGTGTATAAATAACAATCCTCTTATATTATACGACTACTAGTTGAACGGTAGATATCACTTGATTCGGTTCAATATTGTCTAAAATTACATCCTCTTATGACACTATGACCAGTCGAATATGATAAAAATATTACTCTTAATATTTGATTTTTATATCAATCGTATTAAGACTGAAACAACGTGAAATCCGCAGTAACTATCACTAGAAACATCAATATTGTCAATGTATATATTTTCTCAATGTATTTTATTTTTTTGGTAAAGGTGAAGAGTACGACAATTTGCTAATGTGAGCACCCTTTCTAACACTTTTTATTAGACTGTAAAACAGGAGAATCCAGATAAAGTGAGTCGACATACATAAATAATGTTGGCAGCCGCTTGGTAAAATTATCATTAAGGGTTAGTTTGACCTTCTTTGGCCCCGTTTAGTTTTTACTGATTTCATATATGGTTTCATTTTAGTGGTTTCTGATAGATTATCTTGTGCATCTGCTCTTTGATGTGCAACTTTATGTTATAATCAGCTTTCATAAATCTTGGTTGAATCAACCATCATTATCAAACTGGAACTTTGATTTCCTGAAGTCACACCATCCTGCATTCACACATTCAGTCTAATCTTACTGTCCGATCTTGATCATACGGTTCTGATTCAAAATAGGTAATTTTGAGAAAATTAAATCTATTTTTTCTTAGTGCAATCAAAATCAAACGGTTGCTTATGGCTTAACAGCGTGATTGCAGAGGATCCAATTTGATCAAATCGAAAATTTTTCAAGTGTGCGATTATCTCATCCATACATATAGGTCTATTGAATATCATTTTTTTCTATTACAGAGGCACGTGAAAGATTATGTTTTTTTAACCAATTTTCGGTGCTCACACAACTTTAAGATAAATAAAATCCAATCTCACACGAAATTAAATTGATGTTCTAGTAATGTTATACTTTTACCAAAAAATTTAAAATATAATCAAGTTATCAATTATTGATTGATTAAGGTGCATCTGTAAGATAACTTTTGAACATCGTGAAATGGACAATTTTAAAAATCTCTAATATTTGAGAGAAATATTTAAGGTGTAATAAGAAATCCTTGAGAAATGGGATGCAAAGTGATTTTTTAATAGAAAAAATGTGATGCAATATTATATCAAATGTAATATCATGTGGTGAGTAATGTGCTCTTTCATAAATCTTCCTAGTAAATAAAAAAAGAAATAAGTTGATTTTCTTAATAGAAATACATACCATAGAAGATTATGTGATTAGAAGATCAAAACCAACCAGTGAAATCAATCACCTGCAAACATAAAATAGAACTTCCTTCAACAATAAAAGTTTATGTGATTTTTTTCATGACTGGTATATACAACACATTGAAAATTAATGACCTTTTGTCATCTTTCCTTATAATTAGAACATCACCAATACCTTCACCTGCTAGACTATTGTCATTTGCAAATTTCACCATGTTCTTCACTGAGGGCTTTATGTTGACAAACCAATTTTTCCTTTCAGACATGTGTGATGAGCATCTTGAGTCCAAGTACCATTGGTCCTTGAATCTTTCGTCATCTCTTGTTGTGACCATCAGCGTCGTCTCTTGTTCTTCATGTTTTGCACACTTTGCATCACTTTCATGATTCTTCTGTTTTTTAGGACAACCACTAAAGTATACTTATGACAATTGAATATCTGAATGTGAATTTTGTCAGGTTTTCGACCCCCACCTCTTCCCGTACCTACAACACCACCTCTTTGGTAGCTTTGTTATGAGGACTTTCTCTTATTCGATCAGCTTCTTTCTTGCTGATTTCGATCAGTTGAATTGTTGTAGCCTCTTCTACCATTGTTCTCGAACCACTCTCCTTTTCCTTTCTTTTCTCTTGTTGATTACGCTTGCAGAGCCACATCACTTTTTGACTTGACTGCAGCTCTTTTAGCCATTCTTTGTTCATGATATTCAAGTGTCCCTTGAAGCTCTTCTTTGTCAATGTTGTCACTTTGGAGCCAATGACTTCAAGATCCTTGCAATAATTGATCTTGATGTCGACACTTCTCCATATACCTTAATTTGATTCACCAGTTTCGTAACCCTAGTGAAGAAATCAATTATGCTTTCACTTTCTTCCATCTGAAGCAATTCATACGTCATTTTGTAAGTTTGTAACTCACCTCTTTCACCTTTTTTGTGCCTCCAAATGATTTTTCAAGAATTTCCCATGCTTCTTTTGTTAATTCAACTTCACTCAACTTTTCAAAATTGCTTGATCAACATATTCGAGAATTAAAAAGAGAGCTTTACAATCTTTCTTCTTCAATTCTTTGTGTGAAGTCTTCTCTTCATTCGCCGTGTCTTCTACAAGCGGTGTTACTCCTTGCTTCACAAGATCCTCAAGATCTTGAAAACAGAAAACAACTTTCATCTTTTTGCACCAATTTCCATAATTATGACTCTTCATAATCGGAAGACTCGCCGGAAAATTTCTATTTGGATGATTCATCACCATCGTGTTTTTCTTCCCATGAATCACTCAACCAGACTCTAATACCAGATTTTGAAATTACACCAAACCTATGGAGAATTCCTAATCAATCTTGATGAACAAGATTCAATCCCACCGATCGAATTCCCTCTTGTTCTTTACTCTTCACTTAAGTGAATTAGCCAACTTTTATTGCAAGATGACTTTGCACAGCAATTAACAATGGAGAAGAAAGAAAATATATATGGGAAGAAAAGGATTTAGGGTTTAACGAAAATAGGGGAAGAAGAAAAGATTTTCTACAGAGTTTCTCTCTGTTTCCAAACTTGAATTTATTTGTAACTACAGGTATTCAAGAGTGTTCTACAATAATAGGGGTTACTCCCTATTTATAGATTTTGGGTTTGCTTGCACTCTAAGCAAATCCCAAAATATCTAATTATGTTAACTAAAAAAACAGGCCTAAGTTGAAATCCAGTTGAGGCAACTCCATCAACATTTTGACAACTAAACAAATCGACACACAAACTAGCCTATTCAGAACTACCTTGTTTTTGTCGAGCAAGGCTGCTTAGACACAAGGGAATTACAATCTAAACAATTATGGAGGATTAGGAGAATAAAAAATTATGCAAAGTAGTCGCTCAATTAGGACGCATCAAGGATAGAGCAATTTAGTTTTATATTGTACGACTACTACTTGTACGGTAGGTATCACTTGATTCACTTCTATATTGTCTAAAATTACACCCTCTTATGACACTATGGTCAATGAAATATGATAAAAGTATCACTCTTAGTGTTTGTTTTTTTTTTACCAATTGTAGTAAGGCTGAAACAACGTGAAATCTGCAGTTATCATCACTAGAAACATAAATATTGTCAATGTATATATCTCCTCGACGTATTTTATTTTTTTGGTAAAGGTGGAGAGGGCGGCAATTTACTAATGTGAACACCATTTTTAACACTTTTTATTAGAATGTAAAAAAGGAGAATCCAAGTAAAGTGGGTCGACGTACATAAATAATGTTGGCTGCCGCTTGGTAGAATTATAATTAGGGGTTAGTTTAACCTTCTTTAACCCCGTTTAGCTTGTAGTAATTTCGTAGATGGTTTCATTTTAGTGGTTTATGATAGGTTATCTTGTGCATCCGATCTTTGATGTGCAGCTTCATGTTATAATCAACTTTCATAAATCTTGGTTGAATCACCTTATATGGCGTTATAATAGAATTGTCTAATTTACTATCATTGATCAACCATCATTACCAAATTGGGACCTTGATTTCCTACACTCACATCATCCTACATTCACACATTTAGTTTAATCTGACCATTTAATCTTGATCATACGATTCTGATTCAAAATAGATAATTTTGGGAAAATTAAATTTGTTTTTTCTAAGCAGTGCGATCTAAATCAAACGGTTGCTAAAGGCCTAACAACATGATTGCGGCAACAGTGTCACTGCAGAGGATCCATTTTGATCAAAATGAAATTTTTAAGTGTGTGATTACCTCATCCATACATATAGGTTTATTGTACATCATTTTTTTGGGTGAAAGATTATGTTTTTTTAACCAATTTTTTCTGCTCATACAACTTTAAGATGAATAAAATTCAATCTCACATAAAATTAAATTGATGTTCTAGTAATGTTATACTTTTATCAAAGAATAATTGTATCTTATTTTGTTGTATTATAATCATGTTATCAAGTATTGATTGATTAAGGTGCATCTGTAAGATAACTTTTGAACATTACGAAATGGAGAATTTGAAATTTTCATAATATTTGAGAGAAATATTTAAGGTGTAATAAGAAACCCTTGAGAAATGGGAGGCAATGTGTTTTTTTTTATTGAAAAAATGTAACGCAATATTATAACAAATGTAATATCATGTGGTGAGCAATGTGCTCTTTCATAAATCTTCCAAATAAACCAAAAACGAAATAGGTTTATTTTCTTTTAAAAAAATATAGACCATAGAAGATTGTGTGATTAGAAGATCAAAATGAACCATTGAAATGAATCACCTGCAAATATAAAATATAACTGCCTTCAATAGAGACTCCCAAGGCAATGTCCATTACATCCATTTCTATAGAAACTCAATTCAAAGTTGGAAAGGATGTGAATATGAACTATCCACTTCTGGATATCAGGACCTCAGTATTGAGTCACTTTTACATGCTATACAGATTTTCTCGTATTTACACCAACAAAAAATAACAAAAACTTGTACTAGTTGAGAAGAATGAATACATCCAATACTCATAAACATAGAGAATCACAATCTTCAACAGCATATACATACTTTATATAAACGATTATGCAGAATGAATAATAAAACAAGCCGTCACTACTCCCTACCAAATTCCTACCAAATTATGTACTACGATAATTAAATATTATCAATTCATTATAAGAATTTGTTGAGACTTCAGACCTCCAATTGAATGTCTATTTAATGATGATGATTGAGCTGATTAGAAGTGCTAACTAATAAGGAACAACCGTATTATCACTATATAGATCTACTACACTACGCCAAAAAGACCTAAGAAAGCGCTTTTTAGGCCTTTAAAAGTGCTGCCATAGGTGGCGCTGCTATAGGTTTTAGCAGCGCTTTTTGTTTTGGCGAAAGCGCTGGCGTAGGTATACCTTAGCCAACACTTTTTCCTAAAATGTGCTTTCTAAAGTAGGCCTTTAGCAGCGCTTTTTCTGGAAAAGCGCTTTCTAAAGTAGGCCTTTTGCAACGCTTTTTTCAGGAAAAGCGCTTTCTAAATAATGCTTTTTATGCTTATGTAGGCATGTTTAGGCAGCGTTTTTTTCAAAGAAAAGCATTGCTAAAGGCCTATAGAAAGCGTTTTTCGAAAAAAGCGCTGGCTAAAGTATATCTAAGGCAGCACTTTTCTTGGAAAAGAGCTTTCTAAAGTGTCTACAGGAAGCATTTTTGGGTCTATATTTTGGTTTAAACCTGGAATAATAAGACAGCCAATAATAACCTATTAACCTGGAATATTAAATTGTAATCCTATAAACCTGTTATATACAATTATAATCCATTGTAATCCAAAATATATGTCATTATAATACCAAAATATATGCCAAAAAAAAGGCATTATAATGCCATTACATTATATACCATTATAATCCAAAATATATGTACACCATTATAATTCAATTCACATATTTCTAACATAACCAAATCAGCCTTAACAATTACAAAGTCATCCCTAACAATAACTAAATCAACCTTAACTAAAGCATCCCTAACAAAATCAACCCTAACAAAATCAGCCCTAACAACAACTAAATCAGCCATAATTAATAAAATCTGTTTGAAATCGCCAAAATCTGACGAGCGGACGGTCCTGGTTCTGCAAGGTATGCACATAATAACACGGTCAATAATGTATTTACACAATAATGTATTCATAACAATTTTCACACAATAATGTACTCATACCTTATATGATTCTTTATGCAATAAAATATTGACACAATTCCTCTTTGATTTCTTCCAATTGAAGTTTCGTGTAATGAGCACACTTGACTTCATCGAAGTACTACATAACAAAAACATAATATGCATGATTTAGTTAAAAAAATTATAAGAAATATATGATAAATAATATAACAAATCCTAAGTTATAAATCCATACCGTGATTGGAATCTCTATTCGATTCATTTGAAGGATTTTTTTGATAAACCTCAAAACGAAGTATCCACAATCTATATCGTTTTGTTGTTGAGCACACTACATAGAAAAACAAATAAGAATGTATAGTTGTCTTGTTTTATCAAGTAGCATAACTATTATAAGCAAAATTGTGAAAACTAATGTATCTGCACTTTGATCCAAGTAATGTTGCTTGATTTAGTCTGTGATTCTCGAACTTCTCTTTGACTTCGGAATACTTGTATTGCTCTAACAAAATAAAAACATATATTTAGAACAATCTCACAGAAGTAATTAAATATATAAATATACACGAATATTTAGAACAATCTCACTTACGTATCAACCATTGACTTCATATCTGGATAATTGGTCCAATCACCATTTACCGAATTCAGATGATATACCACTTCTTTTACATGATCCATAGCAACCAACAACCAGTGACGTCTATAAATTAAAACAAAAGTTTATATGAAAATTTTCTATGCAAAAGAAACAAAGATTAGAATAAACTTAGAATGAAAATCTAACCCTATTGGAATAGTATTATACACCCAAGATACAAGCTTTATGTATTGTCGGTGGCCATGAATCTCTCGATTAAGTGCTCTCTTACTGAATCTGATTCCCTAACAATTGTCGCTCCTCTGACACGGAAGGAAGACACGAAGTGGAATCTATTTGACAATTGATTCCCGCGCATCAATTTGTCATACAACAACCTTAAATAAAAACATAATAAACATTATACTATTTTCATTGAATTTGTTGAGACTTGAGACCTCCAATTGAATGTCTATTTAATGATGATGAATGAGCAGATTAGAAGTGCTAACTAACAAGGAACAACCCTATTATCACTTTATAGATTTGCTAGCTACCTTCTTTTTGGGAAACTAAATTTCTGATATCCAATATAAGAAAGAAATAATCAAAGAAAGAAAGAACAACCTTTTCTCTACTACACTCACTTAAAGAATTTGTTGTATCTTCAGTGTCCACGACCTCGTCATCAGAATCAGGAAGGAGATCCTAAAATGCTTCAAGTTAGCGGGGGCTTTGATCATTCTAGGGACACTTGTTGCCATTAGCCCGCCATTTCTAATCTGCTATCATATCAGGAGAGAGCCCCCACTCAAGCATTTCTTCGTCTGTATGATGAACTACCAAGCTAAACTCTCCGCCGCTCCCCAACTGCATCATGCGGAACTCACTATTTCCAAAATTGTTGAGAAGTTCAAATTGTTCAGTTGTCCACCTAAACCACCTCATGAGGAAAACTCGAGAAGCCAACCCATGTGACACGATTATCAGATTCAAATCGTTTGAAGGGTTATGATTAAGCCTGTTCATGTCAATGTCTCTCCATAGAGATTTAAGAAAACCTGCAAACAAGTCATTTCCAAATTAACACCACCTAATCTATGTGCATCACATCTGTTTAAGACTTAAGATTAACAACTAACTACATACAAATAAAACTGCAACAGAATCCAGTAAAATTTATGTGACCGAAGCATGCCTCAAAATAAACAATTTTTTTTTAATTCAATACTAACCGTCGTGACAACTTCTACTCCTTTTCTTCTGTGTGAAAATAATGAATCCTTCGCCACTAAATGGAAAAAGGCAGTTGGGAAGCTCTACTTGGGCGTCTCTCCGTTCCTTTTCGACATCTTTTTTATCGGAAAGATTCTAAATCCCACATTGGTTAGAGATAGAACTTAACAATAAGAATTTTTCTAATTTATATAGAGTAACACCCTCACTTAATAAACCGGTTTTATACGGATAAGAAAATCAATTTTATAAGAATGAGTTAGGCCAAACTCTAATATTTTTTCTTTCTAATAGTAAACCACAAACTCTAAGCGTGGCTCAAATTATGAACCATAAGGGTTCATAAGTCTTCTTAGTGTGGCATTTTTTTTTCTTGCATATTCTTTGTAAACATGTTTATCTTGTAATCCAGAACTCTGTGTACTTCAATTCAATTTTAGACAAAAGAAAGTATGCCTTGTTTGTAAACATACTTCATAGTTCATGATCTGTTTTTTTGGCTTTTATATTTTTTTAATTATTTTTATGGTGAAATATAATTTTGTGTAAAATAAATTTATAAAGAAACTTTCCATAAAAACTTCAAATAAAATTTTGATTTAAATAGTTATTTTAGATTTTTTTTCATTTTATTAAAACTTTTTTTAAATAACAAAATTTTAAAAAATCACTTAATTTTGAAGTTATTTCAAATAGTTTTTCAATTAAATTATTTTTTAGATACAACTTTTTGAAAAAAATATTTCAATTATGTTTTGATTTTCAATAATGTATGTTTATATTATATGATTTCAAAATTAATATATCAATTTAGAAAAAACAAAAATAAAAAAACTTATAATATTATGAAAAACAGTTTTATAAAATTCATTTTTTAAAATATAAAAAAAAAATCATTTTTGAAAACAAAAACAAACAGACTTACAATTACATAACCTATTCCCACATAGTTCTCTTCAATAGCATAAACAAATTATACAAAAGCTAATTTAACCACATTGAATTTAGGTTTTTGCTTATGCGTTTAATTTAGTTGTTCTCTAAGTATGACACATGTTGAAATTTTTGGGCTGATGAAAATTAGAGCGGGAACTTAGAAGAATTAATTGTCATTAATAAACATACGTATGAGATAGTATGAGTTGAAATGAATATGAAAAGATTCATTTTAGTCTCACATGTATGTATGAGGAAACACATATATTTTAAGTAGACAAAATGGATTGGGTTCCCTAAAGGTACCCAATTTTATAAAGGAGTGAGGACACACAACCAAGCCACCTTCACGCGTGCGTCCCACGTCGTCTGACCGGCTCGGTTCGGCCTTAACCATTTATTTTGCCGACTCGTTCCACTTCCCCTGCGTTCTCTCCATTCGGGTCAGAACCTCAACTATAAATAGCGATTTTTCCATCACTTGTTTCTCGCATTAGATTTCATAATCTGAAATCTCTCTCTTCTCTCCCATATTCATGTTTTCAAAAAAAATTCTTTTTCTATTTTGGAGTGGCTTGATTGTGTCATCTATGACTAAATTATCCAAATCTTACGAGTTATTTTGACACCATCATCGAGTGGTTTCAACACCATCAAAAGGTGTATTTCTAGAACGATCAAATATCGTGCAAGTAATGATCGTATAATTGAACTAGACAGTTTTATCCTAGAGGCGTCGGGGTAGTTAGACTGCTTTGCATAATTTTGGGCAGTGTCGCGAAAAGTTTGAAAATCCAAATCCATCAATTTTGGGTAGTTTTCTATGGCTATTTTCATAATCCAAATTCAACAATTTTAAGACGCTCGAAAAACTGCCATGGCTACCGAAGAAGGTATTGGTAAGTTTAAGGGTTCTAACTTCAAACGTTGACAAGTTAAAATGAAAATTTTCTTAACCTTAAAGAAGGTTTCCCATGTTTTGACTGAGGACATTCATGTTGTTCCTTCTAGATCAACCGAACAAACTAATGGTGACAAGATTATGAATTCAGACGGAACTGTTAACTCGTCTGGATTAGACTCTGCTGCAAAAGCTAAAGTCGCAAATGATTTAGAGCTCAGAAAAGAAGTATCCATCTGGAAATATAATGATTATATATCTTTGCAAAAACCTCACTCTAAACAGTCTCGCCGACGATCTATATGATTACTATAGTAACTGCAAAATTGCCAAATAGGTATCAAAAGCTCTGCAGAATAAATATGATACTCAAGAAGCTGGAACAAAGAAGTATGAGGTAACCCGTTACTTAAAGTATCAGATGGTAGATGAAAGGTTCGTGGAAGCACAATACCACGAACTTCAGAAGATTTCTCGGGAAGTAATTACAAAAGGTATGCCCCTCAACGAACAATTTCAAATTATTGTTATCGTTGATAAACTATCTCTAGTTAGAAAGATTTCAAAAACTTGCTTTGCCATAAAACAAAAGAGTTTCCAATTATGAGTCGGTTCACTCGCCTTTGAATTAAAAAGGAAGCTCGGAGTCAAGTTTAACTGAATGATCAGAAATTTGTTGCTATGATAACTTAAATCAACATGGTCGGTGGATCAGATGGTTGGTGGTTAGACATCGGTGACTCTCGTCATTTCTTCTATGATTTTGTTAGGTTCAAAACATACGGGAATGCTGAAAATATGAAAGTGTTGTTCGAAGATGCTCACACCACTAATGTTGCTAGAATTGGAGACGAGGAGCTTAATTTTACATCCGGAAAGACTTTAATCTTGAAGGATGTCATGCATGTTCCTGAAATTAGGAAGAATCTTGTTTCTGGTTTTTTGTAAATAAGGTAGGGTTTAATCAATCTATTGGGGCATATTTGTACATCATCGCTAAGAATGGTATTTTTATTAGGGCATATCTTGTGAGTAATATGAGGTGATCATGCTAGAGTATATAAGAGAAGCATGAATCCTAAAGTGATAAGAGGATGAGATGATAGAAACTCTTAATGAGATATGTATTATGTATGAAGTAGTACCTAGGATACATGAGCACTCTTGAAAGACCCTCCTATGTAATTGTGGAACTTAGGTCGGTTCTTATAGAACTTCGAGGCAGAATTCCTAGAGTCTACACTAAATCAGGATACACGTGGAGGACCACTAAAGCACATGCTATTAGGATACACCTTAAGAAAATATTGTGTGTGGATTTGATGTCTGGGATAGAGTTTAAGACATTAGTGTCACCCTTGATGAATCAGAATCCTACTTACTACATAAATGTTCAAGTCGTAGACACCTTTCTTATGCACAATCTTAGAAACGTCTTACGTTACTAACAAAATCACCAATTTAAATTCAAGTGGGGATTGTTGGAATTCTTTTTCTTTTTTTTTGGTGCCAAGTCTCGAACTAAGTACCCCAAGGCTGAAGGTAAGCTTACAACCAAAGGACTTCTCAGGAAACTAGTGGGATTGTTGGAATTCTTGGGATGATGAAAATTGGAGTGGAAACTTTGAAGAATTAAATGTCATTAATGAGCACAGGCATGAGCTAGTATGAGTTTAAGTGAATTTAAAAAGATTCATTTTAGTCTCACATAGGAGGGAACACACATATTAGTAGTGCATATATATTTCCAGTGGGAAATGGGTTGGGCCCAAGGAACGTGCATATTATGTCAGAGTTTCGGATCCGAAGCGAGTCAAACTCACTAGTTCGTAATGAATCAATTTCAATGTTGGATGTTTGATTTAAATGATCTGGAGCAAAAGGCGGTGGAATTGATTATAATGGAATCATATCCTTCCAATATGTGAATTGATTCCTACAAACAAAGGCAAAACATGAATTATGAAATTGTTTATTGAATCGATTCCAACATGTATGTGAATCGATTCCAACTAACGGAAGGAAAACAAGAGTTTGAAAAAATTGAATTGAATCAATTCCGAGTGATGTGTGAATCGATCCCGACAAACAAAATCAAATAATGAATTTGAAATGCATTATTTTGAATCAATTCTAATTTTTGTTTCAATCTATTCCAATTGATTTTATTCCAATTGTTGTTTGAATCAATTCCCATAGACTGACAATTTAAATTGGATCATGCATTACCTAGAATATATTAATTTAAGGTTGACTTTAGTCAACACTTCATTATATTCATGGAAACTCTATAATTTATGTGCGTGGTGAGATATTCAATAATAAACTCAAAAGCACGATAAAACATAATTTTCAAAGCATCAAAATAACGAAATAATTGATAATGAATTTAAGGAAATTTTCAATTATCATGTCGGGCCATCTCATCTGGATCATTTAAATAATTATCCCCATATTTTATAAAGATAATATGTTCCTAGATCTTTTTATTTTTTTCCATCCTATGAAAAAAAATGTACCAGTAGTGTTCTCGTCTCTACTTCAATGTCAATTCATCTTTGCTTTTTCAAACCAGAATAACTCTTCCCCTACCAGATTTTTCTCAAGATCATCTTGAGCCACCTTCTGTTGAGCTCTTAAGCTCTCGTTTATACCAACAATAATGATATGATCCTGAATATGAACAAGCTTGTTAGTAGATTCTTTGACTAATATATGAATGTTACCAAAAATCTCGTTGTTCCAAAGATTTTTCTTTAAGATTTAAAGCTTGTTATTTAGGATGTACATTAGGCAACCAACTACAAGAGTGGACTAGCAACTAGTGGTGAAGGCTTTATAACTATCACACAGAGTAAAAACTTGAAATGAGAAACCAACATATGAGGAGTGAAGGTAGTCTCCAACAAGACGGGGTGGTGGACAGAATTGATTCCGAGAGAATTGAGTTTGATAGAATTGATTTCAATAGAATTGAGTTTAGAAGAATCGATTTATGTTTGGATGTAATGATATAGAAGTGATTGTTATCAATTAATGTTATTTGGATAGTTTTAACAAAATTGATTTTGAATTGTATGATTACCAAAATGGTAATAAATTCTAATATAAATCAAAAAGAAAAGAAGTAATTGATGAAAATTAAATAGGGTAAAGAAGAAAAAATTTAAAGAGTTGTAATAAATAATATATAATAAATATAGAATTGATTCTACTAAACTCAAAAATTAGAAATTATAGCTTATAATAGAATTATTTTTGGAGGAGAAAAATTGATTTTGAAAAAGTATTCAAACAAAAGAAATACTATCATAAAAGTTAAAAGTGTTTTTGGAGCTTGTAGAAGTTAATCCAACAAAGTGGATACTAAGTAAAGCTTATTGGAACTCTTCACCATCAGTAAAAAACTAAAAAAATCTAGAGAGATGCTCCTCCTTCTCTCTAGAAATTTCTCCCCAAATCCTTTAAGGTTTGGTGGCTCTTTCCCACCCTCATGGTGGCCCTTGCCTTTTCACCCCTATGGTGGTCACGTCCCTCTCTTTTGAGAGCAGCCTCCTTCCCATCTGTTGTCTTTTCAAGTCTTCACAATACCAACGGTAAAGTCTCCCTTTCTTCTGTTTCGGCCACCACCGGAGCCACCACCACTAACAAAGAACAAGTTAGTTGTGGGTTTTCTTCACATCCCACACACCTTTTCGGCGGATGCTTCTCGCTCTTCGGCTACTCCTTCTCTCTCGCTGCCCGGAACTACTCGTCCTCCACCGAAGCCGCCATGGGTAAATGTTGCACTCTTGGGTTTTGTCAAGATGATTCATAAGAGTTTTGTGTTTTGTAAGGTGTTGGTGTCTCTCTTGTTCTTGTTGTTTCTGGTTTATGTTGTTTTGTTGTGTGAGTTGCTCTTAGGCTTAGGGTGTTGTCAACTCGTGCTCAAGGTGTTTGATGATAGGTCTCAAAGAAGCTCGGATGATGGTACTGTATTTTTTAGGAAGAACCTTTTCAGGGCTGGTGCAAATCAATCTCCTTTTTCCATTCAACATTTGATTCATCCACAAATTGTGAGTTTTTTCAATATTGTGAACCGGTATAATCGACTTGCGCGTGATAAAGCTAGTGTTAAAGCTAAAGATATGATCCTTAATTTGATAGATATAAAGATTGTGGTTCCTAAACTCATTTGTATCTTGCGGAAGAGTTATGTTTGGTGGATTGGATTAAGGAATTGGTTTGGTAACTCCTTTTTAGGTTCTTTTTTCGCTAAGTTTGTTGAAGTCCATAGCTTGTTTGGCTCAATTATTAGTGTTGTTGTTAAATTGTGGAAGGGAAATACCCTAACAAAATCTCTTTCACTATGTTTGTACCTTTCGTTTTTCATCTATTGAATGAGTTTGTTTTACCGTAAAAAAAAAGTAAAGCTTATTGGAGAAGGCTCAATCCAGTTTCTTTCCATGAAATCTCTATCAGATATACCATTAGACCAATTCATTTATATCAAATCAAAATCTCTACCAGATATACCCTGCCTAGGTGGTTGGCCATCAATCATTTATATCAAATCATGAGCAACAATAATGACACCAAGGACAATATGAACTACTTGCGTGTTTGTACCATAAAAGATCTTTGGTCGTTCGTCCACAATAACTAGTAACAAACCCGTGCGTTCGCACGGGTTTTGGTACGGGACGCGCATTTGTTTCAAATATATATATTTTTTAATAAAAAATATCTGATTACTCATGAAAAAAAATAATTGAAAGTATAATTAATAAAAAATATTTTGATCAGTAATTTCATGTCCCGCTAATAATCAATATTTTGATCAATAACTCCACGTCCCGTTTCAGATGTACATTTTTTTTTGGAATATTAGATGTACATTTTTTTAATATAATTTTTTTTAATTAAAATTAATAATCATTATTTGGGATATAAATAATCATAACTTTATGTCCCGTTAAAATAATATTTTGATCAATAACTTCATGTCCCGTTAATATTTAATATTTTGATCAATAAATTCAAGTCCCGTTTCAGATGTACTATTTTTTTAATATTATATATGGAAGAAATATTGAAACCAATTTATTATCTCTTATAAATTTAATAAACTATTTTACTTAGGCAGAAATTTTGTCTATTTTTCACAATTGTTTCAAAGTTGTATTTAATAGTTTTTTCTTAACAATAAATTTTTTAAATTTTTCAATAATATTTTGATATTTTTTAATTTATTTTAATTCTAATGACAAACTGGTGACATATCCACGGTCCACAGCAGAACCTGTGCGTTTGCACGGGGTCTCGTACGAGACGCGCATTTGTTTCAGATGTATATTTTTCAAAAGAAAAATGTCTAATTATCCATGAAAAAATAATAATGAATGTATACTTAGTAAAAAAAAATTAAACAGTAACTTCATGTCCCGTTAATAAACAATATTTTAATCAATAACTTTATGATCCCGTGTACAAATATAATTTTTGCTTAGGTATTGTTATCAAAAATAGCTGAATTAATATTAAATTTTCGTATATAAAAATATTTAGATCAATAATAAAAAAATTTCCGTATACCAATTTGTTATCAAAATTTTTTTGATCATAAACTCCATTTTTATATAAAATTTTTTAGATCAATAATAATTTTTTCCGTATACACATATTATTTTTGTTTAGGTATCGTTTAAAATAATATTTGGATTAATAGTAAATTTTAGTATATATTTAAATCAATAAAAGATTTGTTCCCGTATACCATTTTTTATCAAAATTTTTAGATCATAAATATCATTTTTTGTATATAAAAACATTTAAATTAATAATAGATTTTTTTTCCGTATACAAATTTTATTTATGTTTAGTAAAATATTCAAATATTATAAATATCAGTAGATCAGAAGACTCGGCTCAAC
The DNA here is from genome assembly GCF_029867415.1 of Vicia villosa. Taxonomy (NCBI): domain Eukaryota; kingdom Viridiplantae; phylum Streptophyta; class Magnoliopsida; order Fabales; family Fabaceae; genus Vicia; species Vicia villosa. Next base: position 154,053,949 of record NC_081185.1, read on the forward strand.
CCAACCCTAAGATGTGTCCAACTCTAATTTGATTTGATTAGCAAAACTTAGAATTTTTTAAAATATAGATACTTGTTATGTTCTAAATAATTACCAAACCAAAATTTAATAACAGATTAAAGTTGGATATAATGTCTCTTTCCATGACCTTAATTATAGTTCTATTATGTCGGAAATGAGACTTATAAATAAAATATTAAATATAAATTATGTGTTTATTAAAGTAGTAATTTTAAAGTGAATTACTTTCGCTGACCTTTATACAAACACACCTGGTGACTTCATCCCAATTGCTTCAATTTTCATCATCATAAATTCACATAACTATGCACCAAACTGTAATCCAAACTTAACTCTTTTCATATCAACAGAAGTAGAAGAAAAATACAGCAGAGAGAAGTATGGCCTGGAAAAGGTCTGCATTAAAACAAAAAAGACCGTATCCTCAACATTATTATGAGACTTTTCAATGATGATGGTGCTATAACTATCTTCTAAACACTTTGCTAAAAATAAACTCCACTCAAACTTAATATACATTGAACTATCTCTTAAAAATAAGAGATAGTTATTTCATATTTAAATTCAGTATCAAATAGAATCTAAATAATCACATGATAGAATGGTAAGTTTTATGATATTTGTTCTCCAAGGATCCCAGTGGATGATAAAAGTGGCAAAATAACAAAAATTCTCACTACATCCCATTCAAAGGAATTAGGTTCAACATGCATGTTTTGAATAAACTCCAATGCTTCAGCAAGCTTAACGGAATGACCGAGCAAATAGATCATAGCAGAATAATGTTCCAAACCTGGTCAAATCAAGTATTCTCTAGTGATACAAGAGAAAACACACTCTTCAGTCTTCCCCTCATCCACCATTCCAGCATGACCATAAGCTAAGAGAATACTTGCAAAAGTACATATTTGGCTTAAGTCCTTGCTTCCTCATTTAATAAAAAAAATCAAGTTCAGACTTTGAATAAAATCAATCATGAGAAGTGTCAAACCTTAGACAAGTAGCTCACATATGATATCCTCTCTCAGAAAGATTTGGACTATCATGTATGAAAGTTTTTTATAGAAACAATCATGTCCATGCAACTTAAATTAAGACAATATGTATAGCTTGAGCCTCTCATGTTAGCATTGTAAATACTGTAATTCAACCTTGGAAAAACTATTGGTGCTCAAAATAAAAAACAAATGAATTATAATAATCAGTCAAAGCATGAAATAGTTTTAGTGGCATCCAAACATGCTGTAGCATGCATTTGACTCATCTCCCCGTACTTGCTAATCACATTGTGACAAGTTTCTAAAAGAGATCCTCCGTGCAGAAACTTCAAACCAGCTTCGAAGTAGGTCTCATTGCTTTCAAAATCAAATCCATAGTTCTATGAAATACACAATATTACATCAGTTAGAAATAGAGGTCTCATTGTTGATTTTAAGTTTGATGATTAATGTCAACTGTCACGATACAAAAGAAAACACTACTGGTTCAGGTGTTGGGATGCTGGAATTTGCGTCACCCATGTCAGCCCATGCAATGTCACCGCCTTTGATCACCATTTATGGTTTTGCTCCAAAAAAGGACAGTTTCCATAATACAAGATCAGCTAACTTTCCCACCTGCAAGGTTAGGTAAATTGTAAATGAAGTGGTCAATCAGACTCGTCCAAAAACCAGATGTTGATTGCAAAAGAAAATATGATTACTTCATATGCTATCTTAGTCTGACAGAGATCAAACTCTGGTTGTATAATATATTGTAACATAACACAGCAAAAAACTCTGGTTGTCAATATTATGAATTCTAAGGAAAATTAGAGAGAATATAAAATGGTGAATACACCAGTTCATATGTACATCCAATGCCAAATAACTTAAAGACTGCATCAATTGATACACCAGTTCACAAAACATTCATCAAGTTAACCAAGCTCATTCTCTCTCAAAATTACAGTTGGAGATATTTTGGCTTCATTCTTCAGTCACGTTTTCTTCACCGTGTGTAAAACTAAGTTATATATAATTATTTTGAAACCACAAACATAATCACTATAATTGACAAAGCAACAACAATTGCAATCTATATGGATAAAGTAGTCATACATTTTATCATTAATAGTAATAATTATGAACCACAAAGATAAATAAATCAAACCGAAACTCATACGGAGTTATTTATATTTTGTTTTGACGACCAGGTTATGGGATGGCATCAAAATGGTGCTTGTTACAACCTGCCCCACAAAAAAAGAAATACACATCCCAGTGCTAATTCACATAGGATATTGCTAAAATGGATATTGCTAAAATGATTGATTATCAGCATCAAAAGTAGTAAGCAAATGGATTCACATAATTAGTCTAGGACATAAATGAAAGTTTGCATTTAAGCATAAAAGATATTTTACCTTCCCAAACATAGAGATCAATCTTCCTGGAGCACCACCAACATACCCGAAGTCCACATCACCCATCTCTCCCAGACCATTTACAATGCATCCCATTATTGCAATATGATACATGCAGGTGCAGAAAGTAAATAATAGAAAACAAAGCACTTTCAAAGACGCGGTTTACAAACCATAGTACACCGATACACCTGGGAGGTTTGATGTCTTCTCTCGAACTTCTACACTTATTTCTTGAAGGTCAAATAAGGTTTTGCCACAGGATGGGCATGAGACGTACTCCTGCAAGACATGTTAGGCATATCAGTAAAGATCACATAATTTTCTTTTCAAATTCGAATTATGTGTTTACCTACTTGAATTACCTTCTCTTTTTTTGTATTTCTCATTCTGCATCCTTGAAGAGAACCAGAACCAGAACCAACAGGGCTCATTTTAAGTCTTCCCTGTAAGAGAACCAGAACCAGAACCAACAGGGCTCCTTTTAACGAACAAAATGAGACAACTTTAAGTTCCCTGCAAACTGAATTGAAAAGATATGAAAACTTTAAGTTCCCTGCAAACTGAACAAAAGGAGACAACTTTATGTTTTTTGGCATGGTTTTAGTTGGACTTCTTCCTCAAAATCCATAAAGATATGAAAAATAAAACTCAGAAACAAAAGTTTATTCACACGAAAAACACAAAACCTAAAACCAGCACAATCCTAAAGGAAAGTTTATTGACAACAAAAACAGAAAACCTAAGAACATTACATCAGAAACGAAAGTTTATAGACAACAAAAACAGAAAACCTAAAACCATAACATCAGAACCGCGTATTTTTTCAGAATATGAACAGAAAACAGATGAAGAAAAGTTTCTTACTTCTTTATCGCACAATAACATCTCAAAATGCTCCTTATTCTTGGACACAACAGTCCATTTGTGATGGACTTTCACTGCTAATTTTCACAGCTCCTTTGTGTCATTGATGTCTTTCACCAGCTCAAGCGGTCTTGCCATATTCGCAGCTGAAGGTTGCAGAAGGCAGAAAGTTGTAGAGGTGAAGAAGAGATGAAGCCTTAAGGAGAGGTTCTGTTGTTTGAAAAGAGAAAATGGTTATTGAAGGAGAGAGTTGAAATGCTGCAGAAAGAGAAATTAAGAAGAAGACAAAGAGCAAGTGATAGAATAGATGTAAACACCCGGTGGACAAAAAGAAGTGACCGGTGGACAAAAGGAAGTGACGGTGGACAAAGCGGTGTAACCCTGTTTTCAAAATTTTGCTTTTTGAATTGGCAAACCAGGAAGGATAAATATTTGAATGTGGCTGCAGAAAAAGTAGGGCTTCTGTACCACCTTTTTCAAATACTAGGAAAATTGAAACGTGGAAAGCTTTTTGGTTCACCTTTTGTGTACTTCCATTTCAAATATGTTGTCTAATTTGAACTATTGACATTCAATTTTTGACTTTTAGAAGAAATATTTTGTCTCAATTGAACTATTTAAATCAAATATGTTAGATGTGTAACTAATAGTACAATTTGGTTAGAAAAAGTAATTTTTGGACACATTTTACCCCCAAATCAATGAGGTGGAGGATAAAGAAAAAAGGTTAAATTCGAATTTTCCAGAGCCATTTATTTTCTTATATTATAGATTAAATTTAAATTATTATTTTTTATTTTACTAAATATTTAAAGTAGATTCTTTTTATTACTATTTTCTTGAGCACTTATTTTAATTGTAAACACGTCTTAATTGTAAATATATATAATTTTGAAAACAAAATAATTAAGATAAAATCTTACATATTTTTAATGAAATTGTTTTCTTATATTTTATTTAAGTAGATTGATGAGTACTAGACTTATACAATTTATAACCTTTCATAGTTAGTAACAATGTATTTATGATGTTTTTTTATTTTGGATATAAAATGACCAATTTATTTATTATGTTTTTTTATTTTGAATATAAAATGACCATGCATAACTGTTAATATTTACTCATTAATACTATGTGATATAATCACATATAAATAATAAATTCATGTCAACTATAAATAACTAGCGAATCACATATTTTTATTATTTATCTAACCATTCACACAAATTATGATCCCATGTACTAACTATAAAGTTGTGTAAAACATAAACAATTATAATATATTTCATATTTGTAAAAAATACATGTGCAATTTTTACTATATAAATATTATCGCACATTTAGTGTTTTATATTGAGTATTATTTGCAAACACTTTTCTTACAAAAACTTTCTATTAATATTTTATTTTCTAATGCTACAAAAACTAGAAAAACATATCTATGAATTAAAAAAAAAAAGAAAAGATTTATTTGAATTTTTTCGAATTTGTACTTGATTCATTAAAGAAAAAAAAGTAATAAAGGATGAAAAAATATATTTTTTAGATAAATATTATCTCTTGATTTCTAATGAAGAGGTTAGAAACAAGAATGGTGAGAAATATCAAATTCTAATATTATATTTTATAAATTCTATTTATGTGTTGTTTTCAACATTAATAAGATTGTTCGACACGGACCATAAAGTAATTTACACTCTTAGATTAAGTTTTTAAAAAATTATTTTAAACTTAAATAGTCCTTTAAACATAATTTGAAATTACACACCTCTTTATCAAAATAAAACATAAATTATAGAAAACTCGTTATTATTAATTTTAGTCTTATATTTTTTTATTGATAAAATTTTTAGTTAAATTTAAATAATATAAATTAAAAAATTGAAATAAACAAATTTTAAACTTGAATATGATATCCGTACCTTCACATATTCGTGTGGGTATCCATCAAATAGATATCCCTAAATTTTGAAATACTTACTAGTATTAAACAGATATTTATGAATACTATTATTTAAATAGTTTAAAAAAATAATAATATAGTTAATTAATTTTTTTATGCCTATTAAAGAGGAGAAAAAATATGTTTTCAAATGTGAATCACATTCATTCTATTTCCTCTTTTATCAAATAAATAAATTTAACAAAAAAATAATTAGATATTCAACTAAATAATTATAATAAAATTTAATAATAATAATAATTTTATATGAAATAAATTAATATTTAAATAATTTTTTTAATTATTACTATATAGGGATGTCATGGTTCCATCACATCCGTATTTACGCCCGTGAAAAATGGATAAATAAATATATATTTATTACGCCCGTGAAAAAATGGATAAATAAATATATATTTATTTAACTTATAGATATTCAGTAATTCAAAACTGGTCCAAGGATAAGACCAAATAGAAATATGACTAGTGCCTCTAATTTCCAATCCTCTTAGTGAGCTCCAAATTTTAATTCATTCCTATAATATTAGCTATAGTATTAGCTGTCACAAATTAATAAGATTGCTAGTAATATTTGTTTGACTGTTTATACCATTCTATAAATTGTTTTGGGTTTTACATTTTCAATGTCGTTGTCGGTACTTATCCTAAAATAAAAAATAACTAATAAAAAAAGCACATAATAAAAAATAGTTAATTAAAAAAGCACATCAATCTATTTAATTTATTTAATATTAATGTTTTACGACATATAGTAAATTATAGTAAATTAGTTCTATTATATTCTTATCCAGTTTTTTTATTTGTTTCTCTATTGGCACATTTTATTTATTTATTTATTTATACTATTACTAACTTATCATTAAATAATATTTTTTTCAAATTTGCCTATTAAATATTTTATAAATTTTGTTTTTTTTCAAATTTGCCTATTAAATATTTTATAATTTTTTTTTCAAATTTGCTTCGGACCTTAATATGTGTCGGCCCGGTCCTGCCTTAAGTAGGGACGGATCCAGACATTATAAATTGACGTGGCTAAATGGAAAAAAACTACAAATTAAATTATATCTAAAATAAGAAATAATAAAGTTTAAGATAATATATTTATAATAAAAATTGTCAACTAAATATGAGAGATTAATAACTCTATAGTTTTATTATAAAGATTGATTGATTCAATTGAGTTATCTAACTTATTCAACCGAATTATCTAATTTAATTCGTTTTAGTTATGTGGTTCGGTTAGTGACTCGGTAATTCGACCTATAAACCAGCGACCTACCTTTATCAAGTTGATGATCGATTCTATTTTTAAAATATTAGGAGAAGAAAAAAATTATATATATATATATATATATATATATATATATATATATATATATATATATATATATATATATATATATATATATATATATATATATATATATATATGTGTGTGTGAGAGAGAAAAAATAGAAAGAAAAATAAAATTGGCTTTAGCCACACTAAGCCTTCAAGTGGATCCGCCCATGGCCTTAAGTCATCCATCTCATATTCGTGACGGATTTTATCAACGGATATGTGTTTTTTTTGTCATCCTTAATCTATCTTAATCAAGGTTGATTCTGACTTTTTAGAGGCTCAGGGCAAATAATAAAAATGGATCCTAAAAAAATTTAGTAACTAAGCAAAAATTTAGTTATAAATAATATTAATTTTTTTAATTTTTTAATTTTTTAATATTTTTTATAAAAAAATTAAATTAAACTTGTCTATTGTTTTTTCGTTTTTAAGAGGGAAAATTGTTAGTAGTAATTACATAGGGATAAGTTATTTAGTCGTTGTTATGGCTACATGAGCACAAATTAGCATCAGATTTCTTTCATATTTTTCAATGGATTTTGATTGTGTGATTAAGATATCTCTCACACAAATATTAAAAAATATTTTGGCCAAAATTTTAACTCATAAATTATTATTTTTCATAATTTTTTAAGAGTGGAATTCATTTATTTACCGAATTTTTTTCATGTCTGAGAGCTATTAGATTAATCATAACTAGGACCGTCTCAAATAATATATAAGAATTAACTAAAAATAACACTAATATTCAATTTTTTAAATATATTCTTATAAAATAAAATTTAATAATATATCTTTTTATAATAAATATTTAAATATAATTTAATCATATAACAAATTGTTAAATACTTGATTATAAAAAATATCATCTAAAATTTATATTTAAGAAATAAAAATCAGAAAGATTAATGAACTGATATATATATATATATATATATATATATATATATATATATATATATATATATATATATATATATATATATATATATATATATATATATATATATATATATGTCCAAAAGTATAAAAAAGAAGCCTAACTACAATCCTTGTTAAATAACTATTTAAAAGTATAAAAAATGAGGCCTATAGGATTCGAATCCAAGACCCACACCTAAACATGATATTGCTTGCCGCTACACCAAATAAACAACTCGTTTAGATAAGTCAAAATAAAAGGTATATGTAGTTTATTTGTTCATTAAATTTCACAAAGCTCAAACATTTTGAGGCTCTTCTTTTTTTGAGGCCTGAGCCTGCTTGCCCTGGCCCAGGGCCGGCCCTGATCTTGATATTAAAAGAGGTCCTACGAATCCTAAGTTTTTAATTCTAAAAACTAAAATAAGAAAAGAAATGGATAATAGAATTATTTTTTTGAATCAATAAAAAATTGGATTAATTCAAAAACAATTAATACAAAGGTGACCAACCTAGCATAGCTCTATAACATGAGTTTAGCTATGCACTTTCTATATTTACTATTGTACCAACCCCTATGAATGATGTCTTCTTTGATATTATTTACAACTATATCTCTATCATAAGTATTTCCAAAGCAAGTATCAGTTCTAAGTTTCCAACAAGAGTAGGTAGTTTCAGCTATTGTCATCTTCATCATACCAATCTTCTTTCCTTTACCATTGCAATAGTTTGTGATCCAGCTCATCTCACTTGACCAATGCCGAGGTTGCCTATTCACTTGCAGCCACTGAAGCACTGTCCTCCAAATGTAGTTCATGTTCTCACACTCAAAGAGAAGATACTCTAAGTCTTCCTCCTTCTGACAGAAGCAACAAGTAGGGTCCAGCATCATACCAAACTTGTGCAGCCTTGTCTTTGTAGCTAGTCTCTTATGGCAAGCCAACCAAAGACAGAGGATTGCACGTGGTTTGGATAATAGAATTTTACACGGAAGAGAAATGCATGTCTTTTATATACATTTTGTTAATATGCGATAGTTGTTGTTACTTTATTTTTTTTATGATTTAGTAAGGTAAATTCTTTCTGAGTGTTTTTTAATTTTTTTTCTAAAATTTTTAGTACTCTTGAAATTAATTGAATATGGATACTCTCAATTAATTAAATAATATAATTTAATATCACGTTATTTTTTATTTTATTTTTAAAATTTAAAATAATTTACATTATATTTATTTAATTTTTGTTTTTAATGAAGTTTGTATATTAAAAATGAAATATTACAAAAGCATAGAATAAAAAAAAAATTCCATTAAACATTCCTAATGAATTAGGATCAAATTCCTTGTGAATGTTGTATAGTAGTTGCATTTTATTTCTTGATAACAAAAACATGTAAACTTTAATTGATAGAAATATACTTCAAAGAATATTATGCTGGTAGTCTGGTTCCACTTTATGATAAATTTATTAATGTTTGTTCCTATACTCCGTTTCCCAAAGTCTCTTTTAGTAAAAGTAAAAGAAGGATCTTTCTTTCTTATAGGATAGGTTCAAAAGAATGATCAATTTTACTAAATCTTAATCAATTATCCATGGAAGACTAATAAAATTAGGTGGTATTTAGCCTATCCGAGTTGATTTTAGGCCATCAAGAAAAAGTTGTATTTTTAATTATTAATATATTATTATTTAATTCAGACCGTTGTGATAGATGATTCGTTATCTATCAATAATTTTTATCCAATTTTAATAATTAATTATTTAATATTTTTATATTAAATAGTTTATTTTTAAATAATCAGACTAATTATTTCTATTTCATATTCATTTTTTCATCTTCAAACATTAATCTTCTTCATTTTTAAACACTCACTTCCCTTGTTGCGCCAGATTAAGGACCATATTACGGCCCATGAGATTGTGGTCATCTCGTATGCTCATAGAAGTACTAATATGTGTGCTGATGTTTTAGCAAATAAAGGGTGTATGGAGCAGGTTGATTTAGTTCATAGTATAGCTCCTGAATTTCTTTGGCCGATCATAGCGGCAGATTCGTTAGGAATCAGTAGTTGTTTCTTGGATCCGGTTTAGTTTCTCTTTTTTCGGGCTTAGGCCCTCCTTTGTACCAAAAAAAAAAACATTCATCTTCATCTTTTTCATCTAAATTCTATTAAATAACATAAAAAATTACCAAATTCAGATTTCAAACACATATCAATTATTAGGATCACTAAATTAAGAAAAAAAATCTGGTGTCTTTAAATCTGGAAAAAAAATTACCAAATTTAAATTTCAAACTCATCAATGTTATTATCTAAATCTAGAAAAAAAATCTAGTGTCTTTAAATTTGGAAAAAAAATTCCTAAATCCACCAAAAAATATTTTCAAAAAGTTGCATTTTCATATTCATCCATCATCTTCCATCATCTCTAAAAATTCATATTCGTCTCCCATCCTCGTCGTACATCATCTTTAAGAATGCAAATTTGTCCATCATCTTAATCTTCAACCTAGATTTATTCATCATCTTCCAACATCATTTTTATTTCAAGAGTCTAAAACAAATTGTTACATTATTTATAGGTTTAACAAATCGGGAAAAAAATTACATGAACCTTAAAATATTTTGAATGCAAACTTGCTCTTAAATATCGAAGTTTCAATTTCTAAATTTGTTTCTTGTTTTTTTATTTTGAATAACATGCAAGAAGTTTTAAAATGAAAATAGAAAAACAAATAATTAAACAAACAAGAATGTTATGGGGTATAATCCTCCAAGTGTGTCAAATGATAAAGATACGATAAATATTAACTTCAAGATTTCCAACCTAATCAAAAAAATAAGATTAACAATTTTATATCTATTATTGAAATCACTAAATTAGATTTAAATGTTATTCTCTAAATTTGGAGGAAAAAAATTTGGTGTTTCAAATCTTGAAAAAAACTTCTAAAATCGATTGAAAAAAATCTCAACAAAATCCCTAAATCGACCAAAAAAATCTCAAAACAAAGTATTACAACGACAAATCTGAGAAAAAAATTACAGAGTCATCACAAAATTTCAAAAAAAAACTCAAATCCTGTATACTTGAACAATAAAGAAAATTACACACTTCCAACTCAACCAAAAAAAATAAGATTTACAAATTTGTAATTGAAAAAAAAAACTTAATTTACATATATGAAAGTATACCTTAAAAAGTGTGTTCATGTGTGTTGGAAAAAGAAATTTCAACTCTTGAAAAGTTCATGCATGTGTGTTGGAAATAAAAAAAGACTCAGATTTTAAGGGAAAAAAAGAAAGTGATGATTAAGAAAGTGAAGAAATTGAAGATGAAGAAGAAAGTGAAGAAATTGAAGATGGCGAAGATGGAAGATAAATCTGAATTTTCCAATACAAATGAATATGATGTTGTTGAATCTAGATATTTTTACCAGGTTTGATTAGAAAAAAATAAATTATATTTAAAATAATTTGATTACCTACTAGTGTAAGTAAAAAAAAAAATGCAACTTTCACACTGTGGGCAAAAAGTTGCTTGCCAGACTAAATGCCACTTTAAAAAAATATTTTTTTAAAACTAAAAAAGAGATTATATTAATAATCAAACAAAAAGATGGAAACAAGAACACAAGAGGGGGACATGACCAAGACTCTTAAGAGAAACAAAACTTAAGCCTAGGTGTACCCGTCTTGTCTAACAAGTAATCCGATTTAATATCGCTATGGACAAAATTATACCAATTGAAACTTTTATAAAGATAAAACCAATGCTAGCCAGAAAATCCGCACAAAAATTGGCCTCTCTAAATATATGAGTGATCATGAAGTCAATACTAAGAGTATACGCCCAACACGTAAGCCATCGAGATTTGATTTTCCACGGCACTAAATGAACATTCGAGAAAGCCTTCACAACTAATAAACAATCAGTTTCTATCCACAATTTCTTCCACTTTAAAAGCTTAGCCCTCTCAATAGCAAGAATAGCTGCCATAAATTTTGCAAAGACCGGACCACTATCTCCCAAAAACGCGTTGAAGCTACATAAATGTTGAGCCTTATCATCCCTGAGTATACCCCCGCGCGCTGCAAGTAAAGAAGAGCCAGACGCAACACCGTCAATGTTGCACTTGATCCACCCAAAAGCCGAAGGGAGCCACGGGATTTCTAAAGTGGAAAGCTGCTTGTGAGGGTGCAAGCTAATGTCAAAAGCCTTAAACATGGAGAAGCTTTTCAAGGAGTCATTAGCCTTCTTAGAAGTCAAGTTCCCAACCAACTTTGCTCTAACTGCAATATTGGGGTTGCAAGTTTTCTAGTGAATAATTTTGTTTTCAAATCTGTATTTGTTCCTGGCCTGCCAAATTTGATAAAACGAGAAAGCAATGTTGGCTTTAATGTCGGCTAAGGCTTGAGAGCTCCAAGCGGCATTTAAAATCCTTTGACAGTCAGCCAAATTGGTGATCGGGTGAGTAAATTGAAAAATACCACCTAGCCAAATCCATATGTTCTTTGCAAAAGGGCATTCAAATAATAAGTGCTTTCAAGTTTCTGCTGCAGCAAAACAAAGAGAACACATAGACGGCAACCGGAATCCACGCAAAACAAAATTCTCATCAGTGGGGGTCTGGTTGTGCAAGAGCCTCCAAACGAGAATGGAGTGAGCAGGAGCAGTGTCTTTGTCCCATGGGAAACTAGACCAGCAATCTTTACTAGCAGGCTTGGTAAACATATTATAAGCATGCTTAATAGTGAGAGTCCCATTTTCCACATTTCTCCAAGCTAAAGTGTCATCAATGTCCATTTCATAAACTGAATAAGGAGAAATGGTTATTAAGAGGTCGGGCATAGCAAGTTAAAGGTTGTTATGTAACATTCTTAAATTTTCATGGTGAGGTTTGTATGAAACCTTTCCTGAATTTTGTATTTGAAAGCAGGAGTTTCCCCTATCCAATTGTCTAGCCAGAAATTGATTCTTCTACCATTACCAATTATCCAGACACAATTTTCCATCACAATATCATACACCTCCTTGAAGCCTTTCCAAAAGGATGATTTGATGGAATACTTGATAAGCTTGTTGTTCCTTTTAACTCTAGCAGCAAGAAGGATAGCCCAGGATTGCTTAGTATTAAAAGGAGGATTTAACCACATATATAGACAATATTGCAAAAACTTAACTAGTAACATTTCCAATATCGTATGTCAAAGATAATTAAAATTGGAAGCCAATGCCAACATTGTATCTATAGAGCTCAAAATAACCCACGAAAAAAACCATATTATTCTTCCTTTTTCACAGCATCTATAATCAAATTTGTTTTTCCCTTTTCAAAACAAAATCAAATTTATGTGTTCTAGGGTAAATGGAAAGTGAAAATTATTACATTGAGGATTAAGAGAATCCTTGAAACGCTAGCGAGATGGGGTCCAATTGTGAATACAAGGTAACACACTCTTTTATGGTGGGCCAGTTAATAGGAGGTTGATTTACATTTAAATTGGATTTCTATTATACTAAGAGGTCTTTTGAGATGTTGTTTCACGATTTTGAGAAACTGCCACCGGATCGAATGATAAACTAAGTCGCTCCCTTTAAGACGTTTTGTGGGACTGTCTAAAATTATGCAAATCGTCACTCAACCACGACGTCTTAAAGATAAAATAAATGATAAAACAATTCAGTTCTATATTGTACGACTACTACTTGAACGATAGATAATCAATTTAGAATTACACTCTCTTATGACACTATGACCAGTCACGTAACGCATAAATATCACTTTTAGTAAGTCGCATAAGGTATAAATATCACTTTTAGTATTTGATTTTTATACAAGTCTTTTTGATAGTGAAACAATGTGAATCTACCATTATAGTCACCAAAAACACCAATCTTGTCAATGTATATATCTCAATGTATTTTATTTTTTTGGTAAAGGTCAAGAGGACGACATTTTGCTAATGTGAGCACCCTTATTGGTACTTTTATTGGACTTTAAAACAGGAGAGTTCATATAAAGTGAGTCGACATATACACCAATAATGTTGGTGACCGCTTGGTAAATTTATCATTATGGATTGATTTGATCATCTTTAGCCTCGTTTAGTTTTTAATAGTTTTGGTGATGATTTCATTTTAGTGGTTTTTGGATGGATTATCTTGTGCATCCGCTCTTTAGTGTACAACTTCATTCATGTGATAACTGAGTTTCATAAGTGTCATCATGTGATAACTAACTTTCATAAATCTTGGTTGAATCACCTCTTATGCTGTCATAATAGAAATTTCTAATTTACTATCCTTCCATCATTATCAAACTGAAATTTTTTTCAAGTGTGTGATTATTTCATCTCATAACTAACACACACACACACAAATATATATATATATATATATATATATATATATATATATATATATATATATATATATATATATATATATATATATATGTGTGTGTGTGATTATTTCATCTCATAACACACACGCGCACACACGCACACACAGAGTATGTATCTTATTTTGTTCCTATAATCTTGTTGTCGATTGTTGATTGATTAAGGTGTGTGTATAAGATAACTTTTAAACATGACAAAAAGGACAATTTTAAAAATTTATAATGTTTGAGAGAAACTAGACGTACACCCGTGCAATACGATTATGTTTTACTTAAATATTAATGATAATTATCATAATATAAAAAATATTAATAAAAATCATTTTTATATCGATTGTATCTAATTTATAATATAAATTAATTGTTTTAATGTTTTATAATATTATTTAACTATATAAAATTAAATTTTCATAAAATTAATATATATATAAATAAGATAGATCAATTATATCTGATATTAAATTAATAAAAAAAACTAAATAGAGTATTAAAATTAAGATAAAAAATATCAATTTCATAAATGGTAGAAGATAAAAAAAATTGTGTATAGCTAAATGACATAAATTATTCTAGGTTTGCAACTAAAAAACATATAACCAATAACCAATAGTAAGCAATATTTTTATAAAAGAAAAAAAAATAGAAACTAAAGATTTAAAGAGCCAAATACACCTACAAAAATATATATATAAATAGGAAGAAAAATAAAAATTAGACATTTAAAAATGAATATACTTCTTCTATCCTATTTTTTTACAACTCTACTTCTTAACATTATTTTGTAATGCTTCAAAATATATATACCTAAAAAAACATAATTAAGAATTAAAAAATAATAATAAAGTTTGGTTGAGAACACATACATCTTAAAACATAAAACATAAGTAAAAATTAAAAATAAATACTAAAGAAAACTAAAAACTATAGAATTAGAGAAAAAGAACTTCTTCTAACCCGCCCTTTGATACTATGACTGTGATGCTTCAATTTATACATTACAAAAAATAACTAAGAATTAGTAAAGGACAATATATATAGTTAAGAAGAAAGAAACAATACCATATTTATTCTAACTCGTCAATTTCCTCTAACCTATCGTCTCCCACAGAGTTAGGTAGAGAACACATATTTCTTAACACAAACAAAAATTAAAAATAAATACTAAAGTTAGAAAGATAACAAAAAAACTAACTATATCTTTAGAGAGAAAAACACTTCTTCTAACCTGTCCATTGATATTATGATTGTGATGCTTCAATTTATGCACCTAGAAAAGAAAATATAACTAAAAATTAGAAAAGAATAATAAACTTAGGAAGAAAGAAAAAACACCATATATTTGAAGAGATAGATATTTATTCTAATTGCCGATTACTTATAATGTTTAACCAAACAAAGAATGAACCTTTAAATCATTTATATATATATATATATATATATATATATATATATATATATATATATATATATATATATATATATATATATAGGGTCATGCTAACGAGTGCCCCAGGAGCATTCTTTAAGCATTCTAAATAAAGAAAATATTCTTTCAAAAGTTCACCATTTCAATTTTCGATGCATTAATTACGCATATTTCCAAGAAAAACTTACTTTTTAAAGCTATTAAAGAGTGCCCCTGGGGCACTTGTTAGCATTTCCCATATATATATATATATATATATATATATATATATATATATATATATATATATATATATATATATATATATATATATATATATATATATATATATATATATATATATATATATATATATCGGGGACGACTCGAGTGAGAACACTTGGTTATTATGAAAAATGAAAACAATGAATCATAATCATTAAATTTTGATTTTGTTGATTTTAATGAACTGGATTGATTTCTCTTTCTATGTTGATTTAAAATAAATATTAAGGATTCTAGAAAGAGAAACCAATCCAGTCCATTAAAATCAACAAAATCAAAATTTAATGGTCGTAATTTATTGTTCTCATTTCTCATAATAACCAAGTGTTCTCACTTGAGTCGTCCCCATATATATATATATATATATATATATATATATATATATATATATATATATATATATATATATATATATATATATATATATATATATATATATATATATATATATATATATATATATATATATATATATATAAAGTGGATGTACAACTTGACTAATTATGGAGTTCGTGGGATATACCAAGAGGATTAAATAGTAATAAGAAAAAGAAAACTACTTGAGATGAAAATGTGACAATAGAACGTGACTTTATGATTTTGAAAAATGAAAATGCTTTCTTATTTGATATCTAATGAAACGTGGGTTTAGAATTGAGAAGTAGTTTTTAAAATTACACAAATTCTGAAACGTGGGTTTGGAATTGAGAAGAAGTAGTTTTCAAAATTACGAAGATATTTTTTTTAGGGTTTGCTTAATTTAATTTAATGATACTAATAATTAGTATATTTTACCGACGGTTTTCAATTTGCTAAAGAATAGGAAAAGAACCTGGTTTGTGGTTTTATTATTTTGAATATGATTTAGAATTATTATTTATAATAAAAAACATAGAAAAAAGAACGTGATTTGTGGTTTTTTATTTTAAATATGATTTGGAATTATTATTTAAAATAAAAAATGTTACTGTAAAATAAAGTTGTTATTAAAATCATTTTAAGGTTTTAATTATTCTTTAATTAATATTGTTTTTAAATTATTATTTAATTAATATTATTTTTAAATTATTCTTTAATTAATATTGTTTTTAAATTATTATAATTTAGTATAATTGGTGAAAATTTTGGCGGAAAAATATATGTAATTTGTGGATGTAGATATAGTTGTTAAATTATATAAGTATAGCTTAGAGTTTAGTGGGGTTATGGGAAGTTTTAACTCTATTTAAAATTATTTTAATCTTAATTTTAATTAGAATTTACTTAATTAATTAGAAATGGATTTAGTGGAGGTTAAAAGAAATTTTAATGTAATTAATTAATTATGAAAGTGTGTAGTTATTTTTTATTTAATATTATAAGGAGAAGTTGTAAAATTATGTTAAAGGAAATATGTGCGATTGTTTTTAAAACCTCAGGTGGGAGAAGTTTTTATTTTTTAATGTGAGAGATTGAGAAAAATTAATAAGTGAGTGATTATATAAGGAGAAGTTGTAAAATTATGCTAAAGGAAATATGTGGGATTTGTTTTTAAAACCTGAGGTGGGAGAAGTTTTTATTTTTTAATGTGAGAGATTGAGAACAATTAATAAGTGAGTGATTTATTTTAAGGTTTTAATTATTCTTTAATTAATATTGTTTTTAAATTATTATAATTTAGTATAATTGGTGAAAATTTTGGCGGAAAAATATATGTAATTTGTGGATGTCAAATTATATATGTAATTTGTGGATATAGATATAGTTGTCAAATTATATAAGTATAGGTTAGAGTTTAGAGGGATTAATTAAAAATGGGTTTAGTGGAGGTTAAAAAAAGTTGTAATGTAATTAACTAAGTGAGAACATGGGAATTTACTATATATTTAATTGATTATTTATTTATTATAGATTTTGGCGGAAAATTTTGGTGAGAAGAATTTCTAGAATTATCTATAAAAAAAAAAAGAATTTTTAGAATTATAATTTAGTAGGATGATATTTAAGGTGTAATAAGAGAGGCAATATGTGTTTTTTTAATTGAAAAAATGGGAGGCAATATGTGTTTTTTTAATTGAAAAAATGGGAGGCAATATTGTATAACAAATGTAATATCTTGTGGTGAGTAACATGCTCTTTCATGCTCTTTCATTAAGCTTCCAAATAAACAAAAAATATAGATATAATAGGTTGATTTTCTTAATGAAAAATTGAAAATATAGACCATAGAACTAATTTAGTTAGACCCTTGTTTTGAATTTTTTTTTTTTAACTTGTAACCAAAAATAGAAAAATTAACGACAGAAAATAAATAGGCAAAAACAAAGTACAGTAGAATATAATTATATAAAATTTTCATTTATCAATATATTGTACGAATATGTCTACTAAATCCAAAAAGATCATTTATCTAGTATTCATATTTCTGGTAGCCTTAACACAATGGAGTTAACGTAGTTACTATTGTAGTCTATTGTGTGACTAGAAGACCACAAAATGAACAAGTGAAAACAATTACCTGAAAACATTAAATAGAACTGCCTTCAATAAACTTGATACCTCGAATTGAATATCAATTTCATGATGATGAATGAGGTGATTAGAAGTGCTAACTAACAAGGAACAACCCTATTATCACTATATATCCGCTACTTTCTTTTTTGGAAACTAAATTTCTGATATCCAATAAAAGAAAACAATCAAAGAAAGAAAGAACAGCCTATTGTCTACTACACTCATTCAAAGAGTTTGTTTTGTTCGGTTTTGTCTTCAGTGTCCACACACTCGTCATCAGAATCAGGAAGGAGATCAAAAAATGCTTCTAGGTAGCGGGGGCTTTGATCGTTCGAGGGACACTTGTTGCCATTGGCCCGCCATTTCTGATCTGCTATCATATCAGGAGAGAGCCCCCACTCAAGCAGTTCTTCGTCTGTATGATGAACTGCCAAGCTATACTCTCCGCCGCTCCCCAACTGCATCACGCGGAACTCGCTATTTCCAAAATTGTTGAGAAGTTCAAATTGTTCAACTGTCCACCTAAACCACCTCATGAGGAAAACTCGAGAAGCCAGCCCATGTGACACGATTATCAGATTCAAATCGTTCGAAGGGTTATGATTAAGCCTGTTCATGTCAATGTCTCTCCATAGAGATTCAAGAAAACCTGCAAACAAGTCATTTCCAAATTAACACCACCTAATCCCTGTGCATCACATCTGTTTAAGACTTAAGATTAACAACTAACTACATACAAATAAAACTGTAACAGAATCCAGTAAAATTGATCTAAAATCAATGAAGGTTGCAGAGACGGAAGAATCATAGGAGCAGAGAAATGCAAAGGCACCCCTCAAATAATGGAACCTCCGCCATTGAATGGAAAAGGCTTCAGTTGAGAAGCTCTCCTTGTGCGCCTCTCTCCGTTCCTTCCCGACAACTTTTTTCTCTCTCTGATCATCCGCCACTAACTGCAATTTTACCTTTTCCATTTCTTTATCTATGGTTTTGAATTTGGTTTCTAATGGGAGAGGTTAAGCACAAAATTGGGTTTCCTTATACTTGTAAACCGCAGACCCTAAGCACGGCTCAAATCGTGAACCCTAAGGGTTCATAATTCTTCTTGGTTTAGCATTTTCTCTTGCAGATTCTTCGTCATTTCTTTTGTGAATTACTTGCCAAATTGATCTGTATGTTCCTCTATATTCTTTAATTTCGTATGTAAGTGTGAGTGTTTGGATTATGCATTTTTTATTTGACATTTTCGAAGGAAAATAGGTGCTGACGGTAGGAGACAAATTCAGATATGTAGATAAGATGCAAAGAAACTGGCGAATAGAATTGTTCACTAATTTTTAGCACAATAGGATTTAACAATTTCTGCTAATCTGAAACATGTTTATGTTGTTGGAGCTCTACATAGGTTAATTTCATTGCATTACATGAGTTAATTTCTTTTTAATCCGGGGTTCTGTAAACTTTAATTCAATTGCAAATTAAATTTTAGATTAACGAAAGTATGCCTTGTTTGGGTTTCTTTCATCAATTTTTTTTTTACTTGTATCAATGTTGTTTAAAAATTAAGTTTATGCTGCTTAATGATATTAGCGGTTGATTTGTGTATTTTTTAGGAGTGATACAATGGTTAAACATAAGAAAAATGACACATTTTTTAAGAGGAAAGTTTCCGACAAAGATGAAAATTGTATATCTTCAACATCAACACTTAAAGAGCTTCCTTCCGATGATCAAACAGTTCAACTAGAAGAGCAGCCTTGCAAAATACAAAACATCACAATGGAAGAATTTGAATCTTTGACAAAATTATATGTGACTCTTATGAATTTCAATTATAATATTAGTTAGTTCTTGCCACCTCCCTTAACATTTTGGGTATAATCCGCCACCGAATTGTTGTTGGATAAGTTGAAAGTTGTCATCTAGTCCAGAGTCAATAACAACAACTCATTCTCATAACAATTTTAGCTATAAGAATTTATTTGTATGGTGTTCTCCTCAGTTTAAACATAATCTACATCATAAGAAGTCTTATTTCAGTAACTTCTTAATTTAGTCTGATAGAACCCATTAAATCAAGTTAACAAAACTATATTTTATTGAATGGTAAAGGTGAGCTCCAGAACTCTACAATGGTGGAAACGGAAAATGAAGGGTAAACCAGAGAGAAACTCTCCAAACAAACTCTCTAGCAATATTTTTTAATCCTTTCCTCACCCCTCTAGCCCTAATCATATAGACATTTCACTCATAACAGAATTGAGGGGCCACAATGCCACTTCAGCAACTAACTTCCTTACTTACACAGTAAATAACGGATTGAATAATTCATTGAATGGTTGAGAAAAGACTAAATAGTTTTTTCCCATATAGCGTAATTCTCAAACGATGAGGCCTCAGGCAAAGGTAAAGAATAAAATAAGATGACTAATATGTAGAAAAAGCAGAGCAATAAACAGATATTCAAAACCTAAGAAAATATTTTCATTCAACATAATTTCACCTTTTAATACAGACAATACATGCATATACCAACAATAAAATGTGACTCTACTTTGTTTCATGCTGGAGCTGGATAGATATGATATGAAAGGTTGATCTTGCTTACGGACATCCTAACTCCATTGTTGCTCAACAATTGCAACCAAGTCTTATCCTATTAAGTGAGGTCGGCTACATAGATCAATTTTTCCCATAATGTTATATCCAGGACCATGCTTCTATCCAAATAGTTAATCTCGAGATCTTTTATAATAACTTCTCTTATAGCCTTTCTAGGTCTTTCTCTTCCTCTAGTTTATTTGACTTTTCTCCATCTGATCTACTCTCCTACCACTGAATCCACATGTCTTCTCTCTACACGCTCAAACCACCTAAATCTACTTTCCACCGTCTTTTCTACTAGGTGTTACCCCAACAACCTCTCCAATATTTTCATTTCTATTCATACTCTGTCTAGTCTTACTACACATCCAACGCAATATTCTCATCTCTCTCACACTTAATTTATTTTCGTGTTGATTCTTAACCGTCCAACATTTTGTCCCGTACATCTCAGGTCTACAACAAAATTATATAGAATAGCTTACGAAAACAGCATGTAACTTATATGAATAATGTATGATTGTATTTTATCTTTTGTAATACAACATAAGCATAACTAACTACTTTTTGTTATACAGGATAAGTGATTATGCCAAAAGTGATTAATTAAGAAAATTAACGCCATCATAGATTGATTGATTAATGCAACAAATACAATTAGGTCAATTGAATTGAAAATAAGAGTTACTTACTGGAAACGCGATCGAAAACGTCGGCGGCGGACTCTCCCTCCGGAAACCGATAAAAGAATCTCCCAAACCTCTGCCTCGTCTCCTTAATCGCGTTCATCCGTTCCTGCACCTGAAAATTCCCGAAATCCTGTTCGCGAATGCGGCACTCTTCTCTCACACCAATAACACGCTTCTTGGAGAAAGATCTGGCGACTTCACGGAGAGTGGATCGGGTGCGAGTGTAGGGCGAGGCGTAGAAGAAAACGCGCCAATCAGGGGAGGAAGATGAAGAAGCGATGAGGTGGCGGATTTTGGAACCGGCGAGACGCGCTTGCGCGATGCCTTGTGGTGTTAAGGGGATCTTGTGGTCCGGTGTTACGGAGTAGGCGCCGGGATCTAAGTTGCCCTGCGATTCACCGTGACGAACCACTATTATTCTCTTTGGAAGTACTCCTACGCCTTTTTCGTGCATTGCGAATTGGAACTGGTTGGGTTGATTGTTGATATTGTTGTTGTTGTGATATTCGTGCGTGACGAATTCATTGCTGTTGCTGCAACTGGTTGGGTTCATGCTTTCTCATTTCTATTCTCTCTCGCTATCTCTTTCGTTCTTGTTTTTTTTTTCTTTCTAAAGATAATTATATCATTAATTTATTTGATATGTTGAATGTATTTTATTTTAATAGTGAAAATAATAATTATATTTAAATATAAATTAATTAATTTAATAAATTTTGTTTAATTAGTCTCCGACTAATATTATAATTTTATTTATAGTATAATATTTATGATATTTTCTTCAAGCTAATGACTAGATAGCAATCATTTTAAATTTATTTGCAAGTTGATTGATGGTTGTTTTTGGCAATTTTAAGATTTTTGTCAACTGAAATTTATAAGAAAGGTAGGTTGTAGGTATCAATAGATTATTTGTCTTTTACTTAATAAAATGCCTTTTATTCTAATAGTGATTTGTTGCAATACTGTTTATGAAAATGAACAAGCGCAATACAGTTAGGAGTAATGATATTCTTACACTTAAAACTTACACCAATACTTACACCAAACATTGTTCATCGTATTTATACGGTGAACAGTGTTTTTTAAAATAAAATAATAATATTTATAAAAAATCTTTTTTATTTTAAAAATTACGGACGATACTGTTCATGTACGGACATGTATTAACCAACTTCATTACTGCATTAACCAAATTTTTACACTGCATTAACCAAGTTTGATGATTGCTAAAAATTATTTTTTAATACTTGGATGTTGCATTAACCAACTTCATTACTGCATTAACCAAGTTTTTACACTGCATTAACCAAGTTTGATGACTACTGTAAAGTACTGTTCATGGGTGTAAGAATAGCATTACCCAAACTTGGTTAATACCGTGTAAAAACTTGGTTAATACAATAATGAAGTTGGTTAATGCAACATCCAGGTATTAAAAATGATTTTTAGTAGTCACCAAACTTGGTTAATGCAGTGTAAAAACTTGGTTAATGCAGTAATGAAGTTGGTTAATGTAACATCCAGGTATTAAAAATAATTTTTAGCAGTCATCAAACTTGGTTAATGCAGTGTAAAAACTTGGTTAATGCAGTGATGAAGTTGGTTAATGCACGTTCGTACATGAACAGTGTCTTCTGTAATTTTAAAAATATAAAATATTTTTTATAAATATTATTATTTTATTTTAAAAAACACTGTTCACCGTATTTATACGGTGAACAGTGTTTGGTGTAAGTATTGGTGTAAGTTTTGAGTGTAAGAATGACATTTCTCTACAGTTAGACATATCAAACTCTAGATTTTGTAACAGTACAAACATTACTAAAGATTTATATGAGATTCAATTAATTATAAATGTAGCTTTAAGAATTGTTTATCCCCTATAAGAGTTGGAAGGTACATTTGAAATAAGAGATATTAGCAACTTAAAGTAAATGACAATTTTTTCTTTCTGCAATACAATTTTGTTGAGGGATGTCGACACATGAGAATTTATGGATAATTGCATGTCTACTAGTGAAATTGAAAAATACATGATTTACATATTCTTTACCATTGTCGGGTGATGTGTGTAAACTACAAATGCGCAATTGTTTCAAGTAGTAAAAAGTATCGATCCCACGTAGAGATATGTGATTACCAATTCTTACTTTAACTATGTTTATCTAAAGTGATAGAAAATGGTTTGTTGGATTGCAGATTGAAATGTAAATTAAGAGATGGTTAAAAACAGGATTGAGATTATGATCATCCATCAAGACTCACCCCTAAGACTATTCATGTTTGAATTGTGAGGAGTTGTGTGTCACCAACTTTCATGGTGTGTGCATCTAAACGTGTTTCAGCCACATCTATGTATTTCAATCAATAGCGTTATGCATTGTCACGCGATGACACATCTTGATTGTTTCTCAATTGAGATCAAGTCACCTTGTTCTGGTGCTTCGAACACAACTATTTAGTAACTCGTTTTTAGATGTCGAATCATTATCTTTTGATACATGACTGGCATCTATTTTGACTTTGTTTTTGCAAACGTCATAGACATGAATTAGATTTCAAGTTCTAAAATAAAGCAAACTTAGACTTCCCGCAATTGCAAATAATTAACTTAGTAGGGAATAGTCTTGTTCTCGCAAACGTCATAGACATGGATTAGATTTCAAGTTCTAAAATAAAGCAAACTTAGACTTCCCGCAATTGCAAATAATTAACTTAGTAGGGAATAGTCATGATATGAACTCTCATAACCCCATGTCCCTTCTACTCACTCATGGTGAGATGGATAACAATAATTAACAACTTAAAGAACATTGCAAAAAAAGTATATAATAAAGCAATAGCAAACTAAAACAAAGATAAATGCAAGATTATCATAAAAGTGCTGGAAATTACAAAGAGTAGAAAAAACTTTACCTAAGAACTTAAAGAAGAAATGTAGTAGTGAAAGTGATGAATCATCCCTAAGTGTCACCCTTAGGTGTCTCCTCCTTTTCCTTGATGCCTAAGCCTATTTTTATAGTAATCCAAGGCATAAATAACTAATTACTAGCATTAAATTCGAGCAAACCAATCAGTAGTTGCTTAGTTATAAAGTTTTAGAGGTTACAAATGCTAAAAAGTCACAAAAGAAGCCAAAAGATCAAAAGTTTGTAACTGCCTGAGTGCTGACACGGGTCGTGTTATGTAACACAGGCTGGTCGTGTCTGCCTCAACTTGCTTGTATGGAGAAGGGACAAAGAGGGAAACATGGCTCATGTCTTGGGACACACTCATGCCTTGTTGTCCTTTGAATTTTTGTATGGGAAGCGTCCCAATTCGTGCGATCTTGATCTTTTTTCGTTTTGATTTCATCAACCTCTAATTGCCTGAAACAGAGAAAGGAAACAAAAAGCGCATAAAAGCAAACTAAAAATGATTAAAACACACATGAAATAGAAGGGAAAATACCCAAAAAATATGATACATTTACCGCTTATCATTTGGTCGAATTCTTCTAGTTCATTTATGAATAGTATTTGTACCATATTATAAAATTGGATAAATAATTGTGGTACTTCTGATTTAGTATTCATCAAGAAGATCCAAGTTATTCATCTATAATCGAAAGGAAAATAGACACAATTTTGTTTTGATAACTACGGTAACAGTGTGTCGTCAAACATCACAGTGGATGACATTAAATGGTTCAACACTTTTATTAAAATCGAAAGGAAAATAGACACAATTGTGTTTAGATAACTACGGTATTTGGACCAAACTCTAGTCTCGACAAGGGTAGCATCATGATTCGACATAGTAATGCATGTTGTATTAGAAGTCTTTTTTAGCATGTAGTAGTCAAAGATGTGCATGTTGTAGTCGAAGTTTGTTCTAACATGCAGTTGTTTAAGTTAGCTTAGTGTCTAAGTTAGTTATGTATGTCATGTATGTGTGTGTTTTTCATCATACATAACATACATAGCTAGTAATATATAAATAAGTTGATCTCTCAGGTTGTTTATAGAGGTTAAGGTTGGTTATTATTTTGTAATACTTGTAATCATAAACCCTAATGAGAAAGTAAATAATAATGTTTTTAACCAATCTTATTTACTTCTTTTTCTTCCCTCTCCTCTCTTATTTGTTAACTGAATTGTTTCTTGGTCAATTAAGAAACTCTCTCTTTCTCACATAATTACATAGTTATTGGTATCACTTGTTACAATAAACTTGTGTGGTGAGCGTGCATCAAGATGACGTCAATGAAGTATGAAATTGAGAAATTCACCAGAGTGAATGATTTCGGTTTATGGCGCTTGAAGATGCAAGGTTTTCTGGTTCAACAGGGTTTGTAAGAAGCGTTGAAAGGATCATAGATGGATGTTGTCTTAACAGAGAAGGAGAAGGTGACGATGATCAAAAAAACCCATAGTGCCATCATTTTGAGCCTTGTTGATAAGGTTTTGTGGCAGGTCTTAAAGGAGAAAACCGCCCAGGCGTGTAGTTGAAACTAGAAGGATTATACATGACCAAATCCTTGGTAAACCGTCTCTACCTAAAGCAAGCTCTGTATTCACTCAAGATGAGTGAAGATAAAGTCTTGACAAGACCCGTGGACTATTATCTCGGATTTCTCCAAAAAAAATCCATGAAATAAAAAATTATTTTGTTATTGTTTTTTTATTTATATAAGAATTTTGTTTTATTTTAATTATTTATTAAATTTTCATTTTAATCGTTTTTTTTTTTCATTTTCCACTTTGATTTTTTTAATATGAACATTGTTGAAATTTTGTGTTGATGTTTAGTCATACTTTATTTGTTTATAATAGTGAATTAGTAGTTATAATATGGCTGAACCTCAGAACTTTAAGAGAAATTATTGCACCCGATGTCACTTATCTTGTATTATGTATTGAATATCCCGAAGTTATTGTACCTTTTAAAGTTAAATATGGTTTGATACACTTGTTACCAAAGTCTAGTGGTCTTGTATATGAGGATCCTCATAAGAACTTGAAGGTATTTTATGTGGTGTGTTCTACACCAGTGAAGCTCGAGAGAGGCACGGAGGACCATATCAAGCTAAGAGCCTTTCTATTATCACTACAAGGTGCTGTAAAATATTGGTTGTATTGTCTTCATCCAAATTTTGTTATAAGCTAGAATGATTTAAAGAAGGTGTTCTTATAAATGTTCTTTCCCATATCAAGAGTTACTTCGTTTAGAAAAGACATAGGTTGTATTAGACAAATTGACAGAGAATCTTTGAATGAGTACTAAGAGAGATTTAATAAACTAGTGTCTAGCTATCCTCAACACCAAATTAGTGAACTTACTCACCCATTATTTATATAAAGGAATTTTACCTATGGATAGAAGCATATTAGATGTTGCTAGTGGAAGAGAACTTGTTGATAAGACCCCGAAAGCGGTAAAAACTTTGATTGAGAATATTTTACTTCATTCTCGACAATTTACAACCAGAAACTACTCAACATTGTTGTTTATATGAGTGGATAAGATTCAAGCTTCTTCAACTTCCAACAAAAATGTAAAGAACAAACTTGGTGAGCTTAATTCATGATTGAGAATACGTTACTTAATTCTTGACAATTTACAACCACAAACTATTCAATGTTATTGTTAATAGGAGTGGATGAGATTAAATTTAATTCAACTTCCAACAAAAATGTAGATAAGAAACTTGGTGAGCTTACTTCATTGGTGAAACAATTAGCAGGGAAAAGCTCAAACATCGAGGATTTATGGTGTTTGCACTTCTCCTAAGTATCTAACATATTCATGTCCTACCTTTCAAGATCCCCAAATATTAATTTGCCTCAAGCATATATAGCAAACATATACAATCTCCAACCCAGTAACTATGACCTGTACAATAACCTTGATATATCCACTAAGAGTTATCACTCCAATTGGAGAAACCATATAAACTTGAGATATGGAAATTCTTCTGCACAACAATAGCTCAAACAGTAACAAAATAAGTCATTAGATGTTTGATCCGAATCATTACTAGAGAACCTTGTCAAGCAAATGATTGTCCAAAATATACAATTTTAACAAAAAATGAATTTCACCATTTAGAATTTAGAGACCAAGATTGAACAACTAGCTACTTTAATTAATTATATGTAGATTCAAAGATCGAACCAACTACTTGCCCAAACAATAGTGATTTGGTTTGAGATCCGGGAAAATTGTTAAATCAACACTTGGAAAAACTATAAAAAAATCATTGAACGTAAACATAAACCTATTATTGTTGATCTAGAAAGACATAAAAATGGATGAGACGCATATAGACAATGAAATATTAGTTACATTCAGAAAAGTGGAAATGAACATTCCACTCCTTTAAGCAATTCAGGAGATTTTGAAATATGCCAAATTTTTCAAAAACTTGTGCACACTTAAGAAAAGGATAAAAAGAAATGAAATGGTCAGCATAAGGCACGATGTTTTTGTCCTCATTCAACCAAAGCCCAAAAATTGCAAAGATCCTTGAACTTTTCTCATTCCATGTACCATACGTCATGGTAAATTTGAAAATGCCATGCTAAACATAGGTGTTTCTATTAATGATATGCCTACACATCTATTTTTAATACTCTTTCTCTTAGACCTTTACAAAATACAAGTGTTACCCTTTAACTGACAATAAAAAGTAGTGTTCGTCGAACTAGATTAGTGAAAACGTACATGTGCGAGCCAATGAATTAATATTTCCTGCAAATTTTTACATTCTAGACTTGGATTGAGAGAAAGTTTAGTAGGGTGCCTATAATTTTAGGCAAGTCGTTCTTGAAAAATGCTAAACAAAATTGATGTTAATGCTTAAACCCTTTCCATATAATTTGTGGATAACATTGTAAAATTTAGGTCTAATACCCTTTTTTCGTACTGCGTTCATTTTAGTCTCAAAACTTTAAAAAAGACAATTTTGATCCCTCAACTTAATAAAGTTTTTAATGTTAGTCGTATCCATCTAAATATCAACAACAATGTTAGTTTTTACTAATTTAGAAAATGACGCGTAACAATGAACTTTTGTGACTAATTTAGGGGACTAAATAATTTGTCACATTTGTGGCAAATAATTATAAAAATTACGGTTTTAGTTCCTCAACTATTTTGAATGTTTTATGCTAGTCCTATCCATCCAAATATTAGTAACAATGTCTATTTTCGCTAATTTGACAAATGACATGTAACAATAAACTTTTTTGCACAAATCTTCATTTTCTTCATAAGATTTCATAGCCAGAAAGGTCACCACTACATTAACATCAAAATCAACATATAAACTAAATTAAACTTTCACTCCCACACGATATTGGATCCTCCAAAACAAAAAATAATGCACATTCTTATCCATCCAAATATTAGTAACAATGTCTATTTTCGCTAATTTGACAAATGACTTGTAACAATAAATTTTTTTTTGCACAAATCTTCATTTTTTTCATAAGATTCCATAGCCACCAAAACCAAAAATATAAAAAATAATGTACATCCTTTTATTATGGAGATGCGGGGAATCGAACCCCGTGCCTCTCGCATGCGAAGCGAGCGCTCTACCATATGAGCTACATCCCCATGATGTCAAATCTAGTTAACAAATTATACTCATTGGATGGATAACAGTTGTTATATATTTGCTTTAAATTTTAAAATAATATTAACATATTTTTGAATAGGGATTCATTTATTTCAATAAGAGAATGTGAATTTGTCTGCAAATCTTATCTCAGTTGTCAAAAGACAATATTATAAGGCTGGCCGCATTTACCAAAATTCAAACTTATAATCTCACAATTATGTGCGTGTGTGTTTTTATGGTGACTATTACAATTTTGTCTTTCGATAATTTTTTTAAACATAATTAAAGCATGTGACTTTGAAACTTTGTATTTTCCATTTAAGGTATAACATATGAAATTATGTAATAAATATTTATTTGTATATTAAAAATTATTTAAAAAATTTATTTTGCAAAATAGAATGTTAAAATAATTTATTTGTATATTATAATAATTTCAAATAATTTATCTCCATAATATCAATTTATTAAATTAAAAATTACAAAATATGCTATGTAAAATGGAATTCCAACCGTTTATTTTTATTTTATAATACTTTTAAGCGCTTGTGTTGCAATTTTGGTCCATATTGATTGAGAAGATTAAAGAATGCATAAAAATAGATGTTTGGCAAGCAAAGGTAATAAAGATTGTAGTTAATGATGATCATTACGACGGTAATTCATTTAGATTTTGTAATTGGTGAGTTTTTATTTGATAAATTTGTATAATTTTATATAATGAAGTTCAACGAAGGAAATTATAACTAAATAAGGCACAAAAACCATCATATTATACACAGTTCTCATAACTAGAAACTCTAACATTCTTCAACTCGTACCAATTTAAATGAAATTTATGTTTTCTTGTTCTAAATCTTATCTTTCTTTATATTTTAATGTCTTTATTTTATAACTTTACTTCAATTATGATCATGCGTGAGTAGATTTTAGTTATCTTGGGATTGTGGGAATTCTAATAATAGATTCTCCATAAACTATAACTTTTTTTTATTTATTATCATGAGTGTTGATATTTTGATCTTACTTACTGTTTTATCATATTTGTACCTATATAATTTAGTTATATAGTCTTAAATATCAAACGAAGTACTGAAATGTGAAGTTTGATATTCGACATGTAAGACGGGACCAAGAGAATTAAACAATAAAATATATTAAATTTCCTTAAGATCATGAGAGATATATGTTTTAATAATGTTTTCTCATACATAAACCATGAAGATAAGCTTGCTATAGGTTTACAATAGGTTTTTTTTTGCTTCTTTAAAACAAGAGAATAGTTACAATAGTTTATACGATTTTTAAAAGTTGAATACCCATAGCTTTAAGAAGAATTGATTTTGTTATATCTAGCATTGTAAAATAAGGCCTTTTTTTTTGTTGCTAATTTAAAATCCCAATTACTTCATCAGATAATTGTCAATGTTGCTAATCACCATAGTGAAAATAAATTGATACTCATTATAAAGTCCTTGTGGGAACAATAACTTTAATTATGTGATAAAAATCATGCAATTGCGAGATTATCATAGTCCATGCAAAATTAAAAATCTCTTATAGCTCGGATTGAGATTATTTTATTCTTTTCATTCTTCAACACAATTACTCCTTATTTCTTAAGGACGCAATGAACGGAAATAACTCGAACATTATTTAATATAGGTTAAATGATCTCAACATCAAACCATTTAATAATATTTTTTTACGCGTCGAAGACACATTTCAACGCGTCGAAGAGCTTTCAAGCGGGAAGATTCGAAATTTAAAATGTTTCGTTTGAATCAAGGAGGACATGTGGAACCCCAGGAATTCGAAACACATGCAAACGAGCAACTAGGCATCTCGTTAGAGTAGGACCGTTAGGGTCGAATTAGTATAAACAAGGGTCTTAGTGGTAGGATCCAAGTGTGTTCATTTTGTACAAATCACTCACAAATCACTCAAGTATCACGCATAAGAGAAAGAGTTTTCACTGAGAAATGTACGTGTAACACCATTATCTTTTCAATATTTACCTTTCTTTTTTATAAGAGCAAAGTCTTTTAAATTCCTTTACATTTCTTGTCAAACCGTTTATGTTTATAGTTTAATCATTTCGATTTACTCTTTGCAATTTATTTCCTTGCATTGCATTTAATATTACTTTACAATCAGTCATAAATTAGGATCATTTCTTTAAAAGTCAAAACTCATAAAATATGAATTCAATCATCATAAAAGACAATTTTTCAACACATGTCCTAGGATCAATCTAGTCGATCCTGCGAGTAACCAAAATATATTCATAGTTTGAAGGACTGGCAGTTGTTTACTGGAAATCACCGTAAACAAAAACACACACAATTCAATTAAATAGGTAATTACTTAAATCCAAGCACATGAGGTGATTCAATGGACAACTTATTGCTCTTAAAGCTTCTAATTACCAGCTGAAGTGACTCATAAATTCTTTTCCAAAGATTTGATCATGACATATATGCTTCTTTTAATTCATAAAACTCATTGCAATTGATCCATCTCATATTTCGCTTCCCACATACAACGCCACTATTTCATTAAAAAACTAGAAATCATTGATGACATAGTGTGATAGGATTTGGGTGCGGATGAGTGTACTTCCAACATGACAAATCGGGTGGACTTGCAAGATTAACACTTCAAATACCAAAGTCAATGAATAAACGAGAAGTCATATGAGTGTCAGAATGATTAGAATGCCCAATTCTTAGCATATGAAGAGTTTTATATTGGACAAACAGTTAACATTGCTTCCGTTCATTCTGACATTTAGTGCAGATCATGGTCCCATTATATTTGACATTTGCAAGTTGACATGAGGTCGAAATTACATGTCCATGATTTGAGTAAGGTCATACCTATTCCTTGTGCTTTCCTTCGTAATATTTCTATTGAACCTCGATAAATGAGCCTTATGGACGACCAAAACAGTTTATATAGAAATATTAGTTTGAAATTTTTTTGGTTGATATAAAAATTTATCATAATGAAAATACTAAAATTATTATATCATTATCATTGAAACTAGTATAAGATATTCAATTTAAGAAGAAAAAAATAAAAGTCATTTGTGACATTCAAAATCTATATGAAGATTCGAAAATACTAAAATTTTTATATTATTATAATAAATTAGTTGATGTAAATTAGATATTTTTATAAAAATATTTGCATATTCATTTCTAATATATTCAATCAAAGTCAGTTTGAACTTTATTACAAAAATCTGAAAATCTAATCCCAACCAAATGACACATTTTTAATAAATTTGTAAATCAAATTCTCTTAAAACCAAATCAAACGTACAAATCATGCCCACCAGAAGCATGATAATAGATTAACATCATCCACTAGGCCACAATAATGCAACTAACATTTTTATTTTTATAATATAAGAAAATGTTTCCAAGAAAACATTTTTAAATATATTTCAGGGGTTATTATTGTAATATCGCATTGAATCAGCTCCCAGTTTTTGTTTACGCCTATGCTATGACTGAAACAGAAAAAAAGCTAAAAGAACTAGAGTACCGAAATTACCCTTTATTGATTTCTCTCGTAACCAAAATTCAGTTAATCCAATTCAGGAGGGAAAGGGAAACTCAACTCATCAACAAAGCGTAAGCGAAGAACACGCTTCGTCGCGTCTCAAATCTCATTCATCCGTATTTCATCAATTCGAATCTCGAATCATTCTTTTTCCCGTTCCGTTCCGGTCTTCAACGGCAACATTATCCGGCGTCGTTTTTCGATTCTCCACATGCATTGCCATGAGAAGCGAAGCCTTCAATCGCGTTCATTTTCAGGGTTTCACCAAAGGAATGGCTTCTATAGATTGATTTGTGTTGCTCCACACTATGATGTAACCACTGATTCTAGCTTTTTCACATGAAATTGTGATCACGCTTAATCATGATTAGGTTTATACCTGGATTCGCTCTACCTATCATTCTCCTTACAGGTTTGATCCTATTATCCCTCACTTTTCTTCACATTATTACGCTTAACGCGTCTCGATATTGCCGCTTGAATTTTATGATACTCACACGAGGTATAATTTTAAATATTGGAAGTGATGGGATGCAAGGTTTTACCGCTGTCGTATAGGCTTTCGCATTTTTGGTCGATACATGTGTTGCAACACTAATTGCGGTTGTCGCAGTGTGAATTTGTTCTTTATCATAAAAACAGTGAATAACGGTATTGGTATCCGTTCTCTTGCGTCCGTTTGCACGTTTACATGTAGTTTTTTAGAACCTTGATGAGATGTAATAACAACATGTGTAGTGTCTGTGTCATACCGGTGTCCAACATGTCACACTTTCAATCTCAAGTGTCAAAGTTTTGCAGCTTGAATTCGAATATTTGAGAGGAATTTTAGTTAGTTGCATTATAGTTTTCTCCATGCTTGCTTCATGTACATAAGAAGATCTCCAATGGACATGAATAGTTTATGCAACTCACTTTGGATAGTTTCTCTCTTATTTTGTGGCCACATCACATTTACACAACCCATTATTTCTTACTTTAATGGTGTATATTTAAAAACCCATACTTAGGATGTTAGGGTTTTATTAGAAATGATCAAGTATGATTATACCATTCTTTACCAAAAAAGTCACATTGGTTGTATAGGACAATGCCGATGCAACTTATAAAACACTTGTTTATAGTTACAACTTACAACTTTATACTAGCAATTCCATCTAAAGTTTGAATGGGTTTGCTTGAAATCACATGAAGCTCCTTGTAAGGCTGGCTATCCACCGTTGTTACTTTGCTTTTTGTATCAACTTCTACTCTCTAAATTGCACTTGACATTTTCATGCAGCATCTATACTTAACTGGAGTTTGATATCTTTGGTTGACCTAGTAGCATTCCTATACATTCAGTACACTGTTCCTAGAAAAGGTGGGATGCTTGCTCTGATCCTTGTTATCTATTAATAACATGAGAGTCTTATGCCTTTTTCTGACAACTTAAATATTTGGTGTCCTATCAGGAATTAAGTGATGCTTACATGAGCTACATTTACGATTCTGTTTCTACCCTTTCACCACTTGCTAGTGCTTTTGTTATACTGTAGGTGTAACTGCAGATATAATTGTTATATTTTCATGACTTGTTTTCTTCTCCAAATTAGGGTCTCGTTTGCATCAACAATCTTTGATATCATGGTCTGTTCTTATATTATCCTCATTGACGCTGCTCTCACATGCCATATTTCATGTTGTTTTGGCCATCGAGGGGGATCAGTGGAGTACTGCTGATGCTCAGTGGGCTCAGCTAATTGGATTCATAAGGTAGTTTTTTGTTCTTACCCTTTGTATATTATGATTTCCCTCCCTCCCTCAGTGTATCACCACTCAGAGTATACTACAAGTCTACAAATGCTGTATGAAATGATTTTGCAGAGTGCAGTCTTGGAGGACTTTGCCTATTGACTATTTTTTGGTCGTGCAAGTATTAGCAACCTTTCTTTCTCTAATTGAAATATATGGAAATGGATGTGGTCAAGAGGCATGGAGAAATTTTTATTCGGGGCATCTATGCTCTTCCGTTCTGCCGATAGGTTTGTCGTAAAACTTATCTCTTTTCCCTTATTCTTGCTTTGGGATGGAGTTTTGTTTATAGCATCTCCATCTTTTGCCCATGTTTGTTTCAAGGGACTCACCATCACTGATATACAAAGGCTTGTTCTTGCATTCTTTATTATTTCTAGGCTGTTTCTTTTCTTTTTTGTCTTCTTTTTCTGTTTTCAAGGGTGGTTTTGCTGACCTCTTTATGTACTTGATTTGTTTTCTTCAATAAAATTTATGTTTTGAAATAGAGACGAGATTTGTCATAAAACCACTGTTAGAAATACTAGGATGACTGGTTCTCTGAAATGGTTAAGATTTAAATCCTCACTTTTTTTTTATTAAAAGATTATCATCTGCTCTTATGTTAAAATGAATAATTTATTTGGTTGCATGATGTTGTTAACACTAATAAATATAACAAACTGATTTCTGTCTCTACAGAATAATTATAGATGGATGTTGGTTTTTGGGTTGCAGGATCTCATCTCAAAGGATTGTGTCTTTTATTGTTGCCTGCTATACAACTAATTGCTGGGATTAGTCATGCATCTTGGGTTTCCTTGCCTTTTTTCATTTGCAGCAGTATAGGGCTAGTAGATTGGTCTTGGACAAGCAATTATATAGGTATCTTTCGGTAAGCTTTTCCTCCCCAAGCAAAAAAAGATGATAGTACTATTTTACTGTTCCAGTATAAATTACAAATAGAATTTAATTGGTTCAATGGTTTGTGGTTTTTATGAACTTGAAGGTGGTGGAGATACCTTCTATATTATGCTGGCTTCAATATCATTTTGCTGTACGTATACCAACTTCCTATTGAATTCCCAGAGAACATTAGGTCCATATTTTACCACTTTGGGCTATTCAAACTTTCTACAAAATCAGAATGGTCAGAAGTTTGTTCTGTTCTTTCACTTCTACTTTTCTATATTATGGTAAGAATATATAATGCTCCTATAAATAACACGGTTCTACTGTTGAAAAAGCAGTCAATATTTGTATCATATAAAATACTACTCTTGGACTCATTTATAAGCAGAAATAAATAGTTTCACACTTTTTTAAGATAGTAGTTAATTGCATTTAATTTTCTTGTTTTCATGTAAAAAGGGAAGTATATTTACTAACCTCTAACTATAATGATCATCTACTCACAACATTAAAGACTTAATTAAGATTATTTTAGAAATAACAACATCAAATGTGGACAAATTAGTTTGACATTTGCTTATATTTGAGTCCAACAAATGTAGACACTTTTTTTTTTCTTGCTTATAATTGAGTTCAGACTTCGGAGGTATTACTTACCAATGTATAAGGGGGTGGGTGGGAATATACATTGAGTTTAGGCTTAGGGTATAACTCAATCCCATAAAATCAGCCTCTAAAGTGGAGATTGCTCATGCCTTATGAACCTTACCTAGGCCATGTCTCTAGTTGGATGTGATATTCTCACTCAACACATCCTATCCATAAGACTGGACATCTAGAATGTGGACAATTGCAGGTGGAATAACAAAGATCTTGACCAATAATAAATCTAGAATAGACTACAATACCATTTCATAATTTGGACTTAGGACCTAGTTCAATATAAAATCAGCTCGTGGGGTGGGGATTTACTTAGCCTTATATCTACAACCTAGGCTATATCGCTAGTCGATGTGGGATTCTCAACACAATTAGTTAATCAGAGTGTATGGACTCTTGCACTTTCAAGGAATAAAATGTGTTTTTGAAAGACTAACCTATAGATGGAATTTCTAAATCTTTTGCCAAATTGCTGCAAGACTAGCTTTAGTCATACTAGATTTCTCAATAAACGTTCTTAAAGGAGCGCAGCCAATGTTGCAAGTCATGTTGCGTTGCTCTGAAAATCAACAATAGTAGAATCCTAAATGGGCATGGGAGAAATCTGCACCTTTCTGATATGCACATAACATGTTACAAATGAACCAGTAAAAGAGAAAAATATAATATGAGCTCCACAAGACGTTAATGGAATTCAATGGAGGTCAAAAATGTCAAAGAGATGAACATTGGTAGAAAGAGAATTCAGCAAGATCGCTAGAATGATCATTAACCTAAAGAGCTGGTTGGACAACTTAAAAGAATTTCACTTGATTGATTAGTGGAAATTCCTTTCAAATGTTGCAAAACTTCAATAAATCCACCAAGAACAACGTTTAGGAGCTTTAACTATAAACCTAGAATACAACAACAACAACAGAAAGCCATGCGTTTCTTAAGTCCGCCTATTGATTACTCTAAGATACAACTAATATATTATGAGATATTTTCCCTATATGTAACAATCTCTTGTAGTCTAGGTCACCTATTTTCATTTGCCCTTTGTTCCAGCTATCTTGGATCAGAAATGAGCTAGCCGAAATGAAAATCATCACATCAACAAGAGAAAATGATTTGACTGAGGAACTTCTTCCCACAAGACGTTCTCTCTTTGTTCATGAATACAGGTAATTAACTAGATGCAACATCCTCATTTGATGCTTTTTTCTTTCCAATCATTAGTGGGTCTGATTCTTATTTGGACCCCCCACCACAGTGGAAGCTTTGTAGCATTATGCCGTCCCTCATTATTGGGATGAGAATCTAGCCCGGAGTCAGGTAGTAGGACCTATAGCTTCATGATAGTATTTCCTTATTGGACTTTACCTCTTTTTTTTTTTTGTTTTTTTTATTTATTTTGCATGTTTGAAGCAAAATAGTTTAAGTGTTTTTTAAATGAAAGTTGAAATAGTTAAATTGCTCCTTTCACTTGGCTAAAAAGCTTCTCATAGAACAATGTGCTCAAATTGAACTCTCCTTTACCGAAATAATTGTTTATTCAATCCTTCTTTTTTATCTGTTATCTAGTCAAACTCATTGCCTTCTATCTTTGTTTCAAGCAATATTTTATTTCTTGGTTTTTTAATCTTATGACAGGTTTGGCATGAGGCATAGAAGTTTCATATTGCAAGGAGCTATTTCTCAGACGTTTAGTATTAACTTTCTAGCATATGGCTTTCCGGTACGCATGCTTTAGTTGCTAAATTCCCATGTACAATTCACATCACATACTTGGCCTGATATATGTAACCAGTGAAGTAACATAAATTATTTTCAACAAGAGTTGGCACCTATCCATTTTTTTTCTTTGGTAAAGATTTGATATGAGTGCGGGGGTGAGAAATTTGAATTGGTAATTATCAATAATTTTCACTAGCCAACTGATAACCATGATTTCATGTCCCCGTCATCAATTATTCTCAAAGAAGGAATGGAGCACCTGTCCCCACGATTTTATTATTTATTTTACATTATTAATTATGCCCTCACTTTAAAGTAGTGTCTTGTCCCCACTAAAAAAAATTAAGGCCATGAAATGAGTTTTATTCTTATAAATTTTATAATCTTTTGAATAATTATCTTGTTAATTACATATACTTGGTATACATACTTTTAATACTTTATAGTGTTGAAAATGTTAAAATAAAATTAAAAAAGATCTACTACCTGTTTAAAAAATGTAGACAAATAAATAGAAATTATAATTTGCATTTGACCAAAAGAATTTATAATTTTTTGGATATACAATTGTATAGTATTTAAAATTTATAATATCTCATTTTTTCTCCTAAACAAATCTCTCATTTTTCTCATGGTAATATTGACATTGTTATTTGACTAAATTGCAGTTTTTGTTCCTTATTTTAAAATTTATAATATCTCATTTTTTAAATTACAAAAATTGAATTTTATAGTCCTCAAGTATCACATCTATTGAAATTTTAATCCAAACTCTGATTTTTTGTCCATAAAACAAAGATTCTTCTCAATATAACAAAGTGCTATAGTTTTAGATTAGCGTTGTGGCGTATCCATGACGTGTGTGGTGTCTATGTCGGACTTTGTGCTTCGTAGTTTGTGACTTGTGAGCCCAGTCTCACTATTTGTGACACTTGAGCAAAACTTTTATAAGCTGATTGATTGCATTAATTGTTGCACCTGGCAGATTTCCTTGCTAGTTCTTTCATTCTGGAGTTTCCACTTTGCAAGTCTCTGCTCATTTGGGTTGCTTGCTTATGTGGGATACATCTTGTATGCCTTCCCTTCCATGTTTCGATTGCAGCAACTGAATGGTTTGCTTCTTGTTTTCATTCTTCTTTGGGCAGCTAGCACATATATCTTCAACGTAGCGCTCACTGCCTCCAATAACAAATCTAGGAAGGTACAATTTCTAGTGGCTTTGAGGGATCTAGAAATCTACTAAAATCTTTTTTTTTTTGTTGTTATTATTATGTTCCTCAGTTGCAGGATATGAAGATATGGGAAACTATAGGCTTGTGGCATTACCCTATCCCGGCATACTATTTGCTTGCACAATTTGGTCTTGGTTTTCTTGTCGCCGTGTGCAATCTTGTAAACAATTCAGTGTTATTATGCATTACTGATCAAAGACAATTAACAGCTGATGAATCTGTTGTCGAAGGTGAGAAAAATAGTTGGCATGAGTTGACTACGCGAGCTACTGTGTGAAATTATGATTCCCAGTGCTTAACCATATTCTCCTGTGTGAAGTTATGTGCTAACGAAGTTGGATAACATTTAGCTGTTTAGCTTGCCAAGTTTCTAATTATGTCTTCATGGGAGGAAATTCATTTACGAAACACATTTAAATTCATGTTTACAGCCATCTTGAAAATACTGGTTTCTTAAAATGTAGATACTTCAAATCTTTTGTATGAATTTAGTGACACACTTCAAATTTTTGTAAGTTTGCTAATGGACAGCAAACTACAATCAAGTTTGGGATTATAGAGTACTGGATTTAGGATAATATTTTGCCCAATAATGACAGAACCTTTACCCATGACCTTAGAAAAGAGTACCATCAGTTATTCGAGCTGTAAAAGTATTGACATGAAGAATAGCTATTAAACACAATTAGTCTCCAATCATGTGGTCAGATGCTCTTGAGTCAATAATCCATGAACTTTGTTTATTTCTTGTTGGTATTTAGAGCATGCAAAAAATTATCTTTTTGTGCTACAGTAGTTGTACCAATGGTTTATTGAAGAAATTTTTGTGAAGTTTCCATTTGCTCCTTGCTGAATAGAGATAAGTTAGGAATTAGCTTGAATTTGTTCCCTCTACTGTCTCGATTTCTGGTCTGTTTTTCCTCGGAGGGTTTGACATGAACGGTCCAATATGTGTCCTTGGTTTGGCCCGGTTTCTCGCAGAGGGGCGAGTTTTCTTTTGAAAGGGATGGGGCTATTTCTCCTTGCTGCCACTGTAGAGCTTTCGATAGATGGGGCTGCAGTGGATTTTACAAACATCAGTTTTCTCCTGCTCTCCT
Organism: Vicia villosa; assembly: GCF_029867415.1. Classification (NCBI taxonomy): domain Eukaryota; kingdom Viridiplantae; phylum Streptophyta; class Magnoliopsida; order Fabales; family Fabaceae; genus Vicia; species Vicia villosa. Next base: position 154,093,926 of record NC_081185.1, read on the forward strand.
CCCTCTTTTGAGAATATTTCCCAAATTTTTGGAAGGGGTTTGATTCCAAGGATTTCCTCACGAACTTCATCAAGTTCTATGTTAAAACCCATTAGGAATGTGTAAGCTCTATCTCTCTCCACCATGTATTTGTACTTCTTATCCTCGTTGCAACTATATTCAACTTCATCATATATATCTAGTTGTTGCCTGTTATGCTCAATATTTATACAACTTGTGACTGAGGTCGCCTTGTCACAAATCATGGAATATGCTCTTGATTCCAAGTATTGCAGACACGTTGTCCACATTGGAGTAGGTTTCTTTCACTACATCCCACATCTCCTTGGCATAGTACATAAAAATTTCTCCAATTTCATTAGTCATGGTATTGAGCAACCATGACATTACTAAGCTGTTTTCCAGCTGCCATTTCTCGAGTTTGGGATCACCTTTTTCTGGACTTTTGGAGTCTCCTATGATTTAGCTTTCCTTCTCTTTTCCTTGAAGGTATATCCTGTCTGACTACACCAATTGATTTTAATCTCGGCCATTCAATTTGTGACCAATGATAGGAAGAAAGTTCCTCTCAACCAAGCTATTGGCTGAACCATGTAGTTTTCTTTCTTGCATGGGCTTAATCTGTATACTAATCTGACTTAATTATACGGGAAATAATTTCTCGTGATATTAATTGAGAATAATTCTATTGACATTAATCTTTGTAACTGCTGCACAATAAGTGTTATGTAATGGCTGCATAACAGTTCTATGATTCTGATATACTTCAACAAATTGTTTAGTCCATATGGTGTATCATTTCTAGATTTTGGGCACTTATTTTCTTCGAATTGGAACAGTAGCATCTTATTTATATGTTTTATACCCTTGAAGAAAATATGTATTTTTTTTTTATCATGAATCATAGTCCGTGTAATGCCATTGCCATGGCAACACATGCTGCTAATTTTTGCCGTTGTGACTTTTGAGAACATCACAAACAGGAAGATATGTTAAATAGGTATAGGCATTGCAGTTTTCCAGGAATTCGGTAGCTCCCATATTAATCCTTCAACCATCGTTTGTAAAATATGATTGCAATTATTATGAAGTTATAGGAAATGAAGAGTTCTTAAATGTCTCTTTGTAGTCTTTCGATTTAACTTTGTATTGTGCATTGGCTTCTGCTCACGTGTCCTATAAATTTTGGTATACTCTTATATTTCATCAGACTTTTTCTGTCAATAAAAAAATACAATTTAAATATGCATTGGATAAAAAATCTTACTGTTTTCTGTTTCTTTCTGTTGTCGAATTTCTAGAGGAAGAAGACACGACAGTATTAGTTGTGGCTACAATAGCATGGGGACTACGCAAGTGCTCACATGTTATAATTTTAACATTGATATTTCTGATTGCAATAAGACCCGGTCTTTTTCATGCTGTTTATAGTAAGTTCAATGTTCAGATTCCTCTTATGTTATTTATAAATTTGTTTATTGATATACTTCTAATGAGGAATTGCTCTTATCTGTATTTTCTGGAAGCATGAGAGGCGGATCCACTCTTTACCTCATCAATTTTGTAGGCTATAATTTTGATCCCCAATTAGTGTTTTATAATATAAGTGAACCACACAGTTCCACCTGCCAAATAACTCACGTTTTTAATTAAAGTAAATAATATAAGTTCTATAGTGAATTGCAACTTATTGTTTATTCATATTGTTGAGAGTTTAAAAATAAGTTTTTTCAAAACATTGGTTATTCACTTTAACTTTTTTTCTGCTAAAAGAAAAGAGAGTTTAAAACTAGCTGGACATTGATAAAATTTAAACTTTTTTGTAGCATTGTCTTTGGAGTAGTCTGAACCGTGTCAGTATTCCTAATTTACTGATTGCGCACACTTTCTGCATGCAGTGATTTTCTTTTTAATTTATCTTTTAAGCAATGCAATCAACAGCAAATTACGTCAAGCTGTTATCCTTTTATGTGAGGCACAATTTGCACTTCAGTTCATTCTTCGACTTGATTTGATCTTCAAAAATTTAGACCAGAAGGGTTCATATGCTTTTCAAATTCTCTCACAATTAGGTAAACATTTTCTTCTTTGGTTAATGTATAAATACACTTTTGTTATGCCGATAAACAGAAAAAAGATACTTTCATTATGCCTGTCGGACATTTGTTTGTTTTTGGGGTCCATATTTAAATTGTGTTTCCTTCAATAAAGTCATTCTATTTATTTATATTATTATTCATGTGAATGTTGCAGGCATGCTTAATCATATTCATTCAATGGATTTCTTCAAAATATCGATTCTTGCCTGCTTCTGTGCAATTCATAATCACGGGCTTCAAACACTTCTTATATTTTCAGCTATTGTGCGACATACATCTTGCCCACCAGTTGGGTTTAACATTTTGAGAGCTGGCTTGATCAAACCTGTCTGTTTATCGGGTTATAGTCCAAGATCTAGTGAAAGCCATGGAACTCATGGTACAACTATTGCAAATACCGACTATTCCCTAGTATTTTTGTATCATTTTATTTTTCTATATCCATTTCTTATTGTGTTTAGACAATAATACTTCCATTGCTTGATTAGTTATGCTACATATTTAGACGAAGTGTGGATGTCAATATTCTAACCATTCTATTAATTATTCAGAGAGGAAGACCATATCATATTTGAAGGTTATAAGACAGAAGTTCCTTTCTGCTTATCGGTCATGTGGTAAATACATTGCCTTCCTGACAATTCTACTCAGCGTATACCTTTGCACACCGAACTATGCTTCATTTGGTTACTTATTCTTTCTTCTACTGTGGATAAGTGGAAGACAACTTGCAGGGAAAACAAGAAAGCATCTCTGGTTTCCTATGAAATTGTATGCTATATTTGTGTTTTTCTCAATTTACAGTGTTGGTGTCTTTTCCAGCTCAAAGATGAGGTTTCCTGGGATCATTGGTTTTCAAACTGCATTTGGCTATAACCCAGAAGCTTCAATGTTACAAAACATTTGGGAACCCTTGGCTGTTTTGGTAGTGATGCAGCTGTATAGCTATGAAAGGAGGCAGAGCAAAAGTTCTAGGTCTAGTAACTCTGATGCACCTGAAATAAGACCTTTTCCTTTTACCAGACGTCTGTTGGTTCGGCATACTGATAAGATACTATATGTTGCCCTGTTTTATGCATCTATATCACCTATAAGTGCATTTGGTTTCCTGTATCTTGTTGGTTTACTTAACTTCTCAAGATTACCAAAGTCTTCTCAGATCCCTGCAAAAGTATTTCTAGTTTATTCAGGACTTCTTATAATGGTGGAATATCTTTTCCAGATGTGGGGAGATCAAGCTGAGATGTTTCCTGGTCAAGCTCACTGTCAGTTATCCTTACTTATGGGTTTACAGCTGTATAAGCCTGGTTTTAAAGGTTTAGAGTCAGGGTTGAGGGGAAAGGTTGTGGTTATTGTAGCATGTATACTTCAATACAATGTTTTTCGTTGGTTGGAAAAGATGCAAGTTGTTAACGGAAACGGAGATAGATGGAATGAGCCTTGTTCTCTATTCGGTCCAGTTGAAGGTCCTAATGAAACTCCTAGTTCACCAACAATTAAAAGAGGTACAAGAAGTCGTTCATGGCCAACAGTTAATTCTGTATTATCCCTAGGGGCAGATTCAGGGCAAAGAGACGGTGTAAAAAAAAATCAACTTTTGCATTTCTGGGGGAGTTCAAAGGATAGCTTGAAGTGGAACAGAAAGCGGCTTCTTTTCTTGAGAAAAGAGAGGCTGGAAATGCAGAAGACTGTTTTAAAAGTATCTTTGAAGTTCTGGACAGAGAACATGTTCAATTTATTTGGTCTTGAAATCAACATGATTGTTTTGCTTCTTGCTAGCTTTGCTGTGTTGAATGCCATCTCCTTGCTCTATATAGCATCACTTGCTGCTTGTGTTCTTCTACATCGGCTACTCATTAAAAAGTTATGGCCTGTTTTTGTTTTTCTATTTGCTTCTATCATCACTATTGAGTACTTGGCTATCTGGATGCATTTTGCTTTTACACACCAACAGATTGGCGAACAAGTACCATGCCGTGACTGTTGGCGAGTATCAGATATATATTTCAGTTACTGCAAAAGATGTTGGCTAGGTATCTCTCCATTAATGCATGTTTCTTTATGTGTGTTCAGATAGTTGACAGCAGGTATATGTCTTGTGGATAAACATGTAACACATGTATAACAATCCCAAACCCTGTTTTTGACACTAGAGAATGTTTATAAGTCAGGACTGGAGAGTTTTGCTATTTGTTACGTGATAATTTTCCCCAATAATTTATTTTAAGTGCCTTCACTGCAGGAATTATTGTTGAGGATCCTCGTATGCTTATTAGCTATTATGTGGTTTTCATGTTTTCATGTTTCAAATTCCGGGCTGATCAGGCATCTACTCTCACTGGATTAGAGATGTATCAGAAAATACTGTTGCAGTGGAAGTCTGCATCTGTACTGAGTGATCTTTCATTTGAAACAAAAGGATATTGGACAATTCTTGACCACTTGAGGCTTTATGGTTATTGTCACTTGTTAGATTTTGTTCTTTCATTAATTTTGATTACCGGAACTCTTGAATATGACATGCTGCATTTTGGCTATCTTGGTTTTGCTCTAGTTTTCTTCCGAATGAGGCTAAAAATACTAAAGAAAGGAAATCAAATCTTTAGGTACTTAAGGATGTACAACTTCGTTGTTATCGTCCTATCTCTTGCATATCAATCTCCTTTTGTTGGTGACTTTAGTGAGATCAAAAGTGGTTCCGTAGGACGGATAAATGAATTGGTTGGATTTCACAAATATGATTATGGTTTTCGAATTACATCAAGATCATCATTTGTGGAAATCATCATATTCATGTTAGTATCACTACAGTCATACATGTTCTCATTTCCAGAATTTGTTTATGTATCAAAATATCTTGAGAAAGAACAGATCGGTGCTATACTGCGGCAACAAGAGAAGAAAGCTGCTTGGAAGACTGCTCAGTTACAGCACACACGTAAAACTGCAGAGCTGAAGCATGCCCGAAGCTTGCAGGTGGAAAAGATGAAATCAGAGATGCTAAACCTTCAAGATCAGCTCCATAATATGAGCACTGATGCAAACTGTAGTAATGCTTCTCTCGAAATAGATGGCCTACGAGAAAGAGGAAATTCTTCCCTAGATTTTCATAGGGAAAACGAATTCTGGAAGAAAGATCTTGATATACATACCGAGTCAACAGGCCCAAATAATGTGAATCAATCTCTATTGAGTGGAAAATCTCCAAGGTCACTGGCACCAGAATATTGGAAGCACCCAATGGATTCACCTCATGGAATTGTTGGCGTAAAAGATAGAACTGAACGCAATGGTGATTTGGATTTAAAAATAAGGAATCGTTATAAACTTCGAGTTAGGAAAAATGCTTTAGTTTCAGCTGTACATTTCATAGGAAAAGGAGTATCTCAGGTGCAGTCACTTGGAAATATGGCAGTTAGCAATCTAATGAACTATCTGAAGATAGAACGCGAAGAACTAGAGTCAACCGAGGATTCATCTGATGATGAAGAGTACTATGAGATTGAGAATCTGAATACTGGTGCAGACCCTCTGGAGTCTACATTTTCCATACACTCTCTTAATGATCATACGGTGCCTGATACTGCTTGCCTTCAAATTGGCATTATTTTCCGTTATATGTGGTCCCGAATGAGGTCGAATAATGACGTTGTTTGCTATTGCTGCTTTATTCTAATATATCTATGGTCCTTCAGTATACTTTCTATGGTCTACCTAGCAGCTCTCTTTTTATATGCTCTTTGTCAAAATACTGGTCCCGGTTACATATTTTGGGTTACTATGCTGATTTACACTGAGATGTGCGTTTTGCTTCAATATTTGTATCAAATCATCATTCAACACACCGAGTTTGAGTTCCGCATGAGCTTGCTTCAAGAATTGGGATTCCCTGCGAAAAAAATAACATCATCTTTTGTTACAAACAACTTACCATTTTTTCTAGTATATATATTCACTCTCTTGCAAACCTCCATAACTGTGAAAGATGGTGGTTGGACAATCGCTGCAGAATCCAACTTTTTTAAGAGAAGAAATCAAAGCTTCACAGAGGATGTACAGTGCTCCACCTTCCAAGATAGATTACAGAGATTATTCTTACCACTGAAAAATGCACTGAAACGGTTGGTCAGAAGCCTCTGTAGGTACTGGAGATCATTAACTTGGGGTGCAGAAACACCCCCGTACTTTGTGCAGTTGTCTATGGAAGTTAACTTGTGGCCTGAAGAAGGAATTCAGCCAAAGAAAATCGAATCAAGAATAAATAAGTCACTGAAGATATTGCACAATAGAAGATGCAGGGAGGATAAACTTTTCAAGTTGCATTCAGCAAGTAGGGTTCGTGTACAGAGCATCGAAAAAAGTGAAGAGAACGAAAACTTGTGTCTTATTGTTTTTGAGGTGTTATATGCCTCCCCTTCAATTGAGTTTACCGCTGAAGAATGGTACAGCTCATTAACTCCAGCAGAGGATGTATCCAATGAGATTCGTAAAGCTCAACACATTGGTATTTTCAAAGAAATTGGGTTTCCATATCGAGTAATTTCCATCATTGGTGGTGGGAAAAGGGAAATTGATCTGTACGCCTACATCTTTGGAGCTGATTTGGCTGTTTTCTTCTTAATAGCTATATTTTATGAATCAGTTATGAAAGCTAACAGCGAGTTTCTTGAAGTCTACCAGCTTGAAGATCAGTTCCCAGAAGATTTTGTATCGGTTCTCATGGTAAGAATTGCTCACAGACGTTATAACATTGGTGCTTTATTTGTAAATTGTATCAGATATTGCAAGTCCTATTACGAGGTTTCTCTTGGCTGATCATTCTGTTGATGGAACTTAAGCTATGTTTGGATATATAATGATGAAGGAATTGAATGGAGAGGGATATAATATTACTGTTGTTTGGATTTTTTTTTATTTTATGGAACACCACAAAAAATGACTTGTTTCACTTCACCCCTTATCCTGTGAATTATAGGGGAAGAAAAAAAAGAGTATTCAAAGGAATGACGTTCCTATTTTAAACAGTCAAAATAATCAATCCTAGTATTATTTGATTTTATTCCACTTCATTTCATCCTTTTTTATCAATCCAAACATAGTCTTACCTTTTACGTTGAAAGCATTTATAAGTTCATTAGTTCAAAGTTTGCCAATTTTCAATTATTTGATGACAACATTTATCTTCCTTCATGCTTCATTAATATTGCAAACATTATTATAGATTCATAAACACAGATTAGGGGAATGTATCAGATAAGTTTAACCTCAAGTTTTCAACAGAAGACATAAAAGAAACCAATAAACATGCTACCAAACAAAAAAGTTGTATGAGCTGAAAGGTTGTTGGGGTTAGACGTTTGGATATCCAAAAGAAAAAACAGCACCAGAAGACCGCTAATTTCTTTTTTCTTCCAAGGGCTCACATAACTTCTGTTCATAAATTTTCAAATATTGGTAGTGTCTTTCTATGCCAAACTCTCACCCATTTCATTTGTTTTTATAAGATGCATAGTTTAATACATTCCACTGCTTGATCCATTCGACCAATGAATATCAACTTTTTGAATCTGCCACATTGAAAATAAAATCCTATCTCTAGCTAGTTACTCAGTGTAAAATTTGTTTCTTGCAGGTTGTCTTTTTCTTGATCGTGCTGGATCGAATTATATACCTCTGTTCATTTGCAACAGGAAAAGTTATTTTCTATTTATTCAACCTTGTTCTCTTCACATGTTCAATCACGAAATATGCCTGGGACATGGATCCTTTGCACAGATACTCTGGAAGATTAGCACTCCGTGCCATTTATTTTACAAAAGCAATTTCACTGGTTTTGCAAGCAATGCAAATTCATTTTGGGATTCCACACAAAAGCACTTTGTACAGGCAGTTTTTGACAAGTAGTGTTTCACGAGTTTATGTTTTGGGGTTTCGACTTTATCGAGCTATACCTTTCCTCTATGAATTGAGATGTGTGCTAGATTGGTCTTGCACGACAACATCTTTGACTATGTATGACTGGCTAAAGGTATGTACGTGCTCAACAGTCTCCATATTCTTTCTTTATGATAATATTTTATTTATGTTACTGTTATATTATGAGTTATGCCTTTCGCATATTAATATAGAGCTCCTTGTTTTGCCATTCTTGAACAGTTGGGGTAGAACATTTGGACATCATTAATGCCCGTGATGGATCATCTAATGCAAATCTGGAAAATATCATTTTGAAATAAATCCAAGAGTCTTATTATTAATAGTGAAATGTGAATATTAGGGACTATTGACTTAGTATGTTGAGAAAAAAATCTAGCAATTTCTCAACAAAATCTAGCAATTTCTCAACAGTTTATGATATAATTTAAACTTCCATTAATCTATATTACAACGAAGTTAAAGCTTTAATTTTATTTTAGAAATTAGAAAGAGGACTATAACATGTCACTACATGATGGACAGTTTTGGCATACCAAAATTGTCTGGGTAGCACCAAAGAAGGAAAACAGTCATTGAAAATAAGCCGTCACAACTAAAAATTATTATTAATGAAGACAAAATGTTGTAGCCAGGAGCAGTGCAGAGGCTGAATTCCATTCCGTGTCCCAGGGTTTTTGTGGAATATTAGATTAAAAAGTTTATGAATGAATTGAAGATCTCTAGCCCAAAACCAATCAAAGTCTATTGAGATAATAAAACAGCTATTTCCATTGCCAATAATCCTGTCCAACACGACAGAACAAAATATGTTGAAATGGACAAGCACTTAATTAAAGAAAATTGATTGTGGTGAGATTTGTATGTCTTATGTACAACCACAAGTCAAGTAGCAGACAATCTCACAAAGTCTTTCAAAGAGACAATTTGATGACATGGTGAGCAAGCTTGCAATGAGTGACATAGACATGCCAGTTTAAGGGGGAGTGTTGGAATTTATTCAATTTCAAGTAAATCAGCACAAAATCATCAGCCCATTATAGCTAGATATAAATAATAATTCAGCAGCATTATGTGTATTTATCACATTATGACTTAACATTTATAGGGAGAATAGTTCCTCTGACGGGGAGAATTATTACTCTGATTTTCAGGTTATAAGAGAACAGTTAAGTTAGTAAAATAGAGTTAGTTAGAAAGAGTTTGTTAGACTATAACAAACTCTCTGTGCTGAGCTGGCACAGCAGTATCTCTATAAATACTGTGTGATGTAACAAGATCATTCAATTCAGTTGCATTCAATCTAACTGATTTCATTCTATTCTCTCAATTATGCCTCTTTTATCTTTTCCTAATAGTACTTTTATACTCTATAAATACCTCATGTATTATTTACCAAATCAAGGAAATACGTTTATCATTTGTGTGTGTTTCTTTCTATAGAGTGAGACCCTTCACCTTACACGCCGATTTTGTAGATTTGTCATATTATGGAAATAAACATTCATGGGCTGGTAATTTTTTATAGCAAAATCTTAATATAGTGGATGTTAATAGTTTCAGAAACAGGCACCTGAGCTAAAATTTGATAGTTTGATAGTTACTGTTAAGAAAATGTGGTTTGGCCTAATTCAATCCTACAAAATCGGCTAGTAGGGTGAGAATTGCCTCCACTTATAAGCACATGTTCAGGCCATATATAGTCTGATGTGGAACTCTTAACAGTTACAAGTATCTTAGTATTCGTGAATTAATACTCCAGCAAATTGATGTTTTTCATTGAACAACTTAGATTCATAACTCCTATATCAGCTAAACATGTAGACTTGGTATTTTGTTATCTACTTCTCATAAGCAGTTTGCGTTTTTATCTCATTTATATCTTTTTAACAATCTAACTTTCTTTCTAGCTGGAAGATATTCATGCAAGCTTGTTTCTTGTCAAATGCGATGCGGTTTTGAATAGAGCCAGCCACCAACAAGGACAAAGGCAGACAAAAATGACAAAGTTCTGCGGTGGAATATGTTTATTCTTTGTTTTAATGTGTGTTATATGGGCTCCAATGCTGGTAAGAATAAAAATTCTAATATCATCTTTTTGTTAAAATTAAAAGTTCCAACTATGAATCTCATTTTGTTTCGAGATAAGTGCCTTCAGGATTTTATGGATAAAAAGGTACTGTTCAGGCTAAAGGGGTTGTTTAATCGTACAACTTTAGGGCCGACAATGTTGTATGAGATGAAGCGTTGGGCGGTAAAATTTCACCATGAGAGTAAGCTTAGGACTCCCGAGACGATATCATTAGATAAAGTTGGGGTAGCACATATTGTAGAAAATATGGCTAGATCTTGGCTCCTTTTCCTAATAGGTCATGTCATGACTACAACCAACACACAGTGTTTCTTTTCGGGAACGATGTAGCACTCAGTGGTTCAGCCTAGATTATAGTTTTAAGATGTCTTGACTCACAATGCAATTGTACATATTTCAAATTTAAATACCAAGGCTGACATGATCTGCCATTCTGATGTTTTTCCAAAGGCTGTTAAATACTATATTTTCTTTTAGATCAATTATAGAGTGGCTACTTACTACAGTAATATCGGACACTGTTTCCCCTAAATTATTTATTGAACTCTCACTTTGCATCATTTCTTCAAAGTTACATTTTCTGGACAGATGTACAGTAGCGGTAACCCAACAAATATTGCAAACCCAATCAAAGATGCCAGTGTTCGGGTTGATATAAAGACATTAAGTGGGAGGTTGACATTGTTTGAGACTACTCTGTGTGAAAAGATATCTTGGGAAAGGCTTGAAGCTCGCACAAGTTTGGATCCTCTGGGTTATCTTAGTGCATACAATGACAATGACATTCAATTAATTTGCTGCCAATCAGATGCAAGTAGATTGTGGCATGTCCCACCTGTTGTGCAGGCTAAATTTATGAAGTCCCTTGGGTCAAATATGGACATTACTTTCTTTTGGGAATTCACCAGAGATAGGCCTAAAGGAAAGGAAGTAGTGAAATATGAATTAACAATACAGGAGCAGGATCTTCCCACATCTTATGAAGTGGCCAGAGTCTTCAATGGTACTTCCAATAGTTTCCCGGTATACAATATTTATCCCAGATATTTTCGGGTCACAGGCTCTGGAGATGTGCGGTCTCTGGAACAGTCGGTATGTATGTCTAACTTACATTGACCTAATTTTAGGCTTGAACAAAATATCCAATCTAAGACCAAAAAAATGCTCCTAGTATTATTAATTGAACTGCTACTTCATTCACTGACTGGCTCAGACAATAACGGGCATAACGTCTTTGCAGGTGGAGCTGGTTAGTGGGGATCTTGTCCTTAACCGCGGGGATCCAGAGTGGTGGTCTTTCTATGATCTCGACATCTCAGATTCACACGGATGTGGGAAGTTCCCAGGACCAATGGCTATAATTGTATCTGAAGAGACCCCTCGTAAGTTCAACCGAAGCTTTACTACAACTACCTATCTTTTCGATATCCACGAATCGAGGCAGAACTTCTTTTCTTCTAAGATATGATCAAATATCTTAACTAATACCAATTTATCTATTCTCTTTGCTGCTTTAGAGGGCATTATCGGTGAAACTCTAAGCAAGTTCAGCATCTGGGGACTTTATATCACCTTTGTGCTTGCAGTTGGACGTTTTATCAGATTACAATGCTCTGATTTACGGATGAGAATTCCTTTTGAGAACCTTCCTTCTTGTGACAGGTACCCCTAACAGTTAGCTATATTATAATGAATGGTCATCAATGGGATCCCTTCTGTTTTATTGGGAAATTAAATGAACGGGTTCTGATGATTTCTATAATATGTTTATTGATGTAGATTGATGGCAATATGTGAAGATATATATGCTGCAAGAGCAGGAGGAGAGCTTGAAGTGGAAGAGATTCTGTATTGGACGCTTGTTAAAATCTACCGCTCTCCACACATGTTATTAGAGTATACCCAGGCTGAATAACTTCTTGGAATAAATACGCGATTTTCAGACTCCCGGTGCATCAACATGCAGAATATTGATAATTGAGCATGATCTAACTCTCAGATGGAAACGGCAAACCAGGAAGACAACAAACATGTAAAGGCCGCTCAACTATATCATTCTCGGATTATATCTTTTACTGTATGGAGCTGGCCACTTACAAACTATCAGGAGTCACTTGGGATCTTACAGGTGATAGATATATTGAACGTGGTTTACTGATGGTTCTGATTCCAGGCTATGTCATGCTCTAATCATGAATAGGTTGAGGTCGAATATGCGCTTAAGGCAGGTTAGGATTAATGAAACCAAACTATCTTGCTTATTAAGGTAAATGTGATACTGGTTGATTATTTATCACAAATTACAATCTAAATTCATATTTTCATTAATTATCATTTATTTACCTGATGCTTATGTTCTATAACTTTTTGTGTGGTTAGTGTAAATATGGCTGCATAAAAAAATCATTTGTTTTGCTTATATATGTAATGCTACATTGCTACTCCTTAAGTGGCATGTTTTCTGTAAAATGTATACATTATTTAGTTAATATGTCTTAAGAAAATAGAAGGCCGTGTTTCAACAAAACTCAGGTATACTCTTATGATGTTCTTCGTGTTCTCCTTCTATTGGAGTTGGAGACGTGGAGAAGGAGATAGTTGGTTTTGGTGTTTTGTATTTGGATCATGTAAATAAATTTAGTTCGAAGATATTTAAAATGGGTAATGCATATGTATTGGGATGCATATGCATTACCCATTTAAAATTTCATTGCCACTAAGTTTCAAATAATTTTCAAAGTATTTTTTTTCTTTTTGGGATAGTGTTAACCGGTTAACATATTTTGGTTAACGAGTTACATGATCTATAAAAGCTATCCAGTGGCTAGTTTTGAATGTGTTAACTGGTTAACACATTTTGGTTAATTAATTACACCTCCGTAGAATTCAAATTTTTTTAAGGCAGCGCTTCAGTTGTAACCCGTTACATCATTTGTGTTAATTTTTTCATATATTTTCTAATTCAAACTCATTTGGATTTTGCACCTTTAAAAATTGCATTGTTTAAACAAAATGCACTCATTCAAAGTGGTTTGATACTCCTATAAATAGTGCATATTTCAAATCAATACAATTCAAATACATTCTTCATCTCATTTTTCAAACACAAGTGCATTGTCTCCTAAACTTTCATTGAAATTTGCTGCATACAATTTTCATAACAGTCCAAGAAGTTTCAGCATCATATTCTTTGAGCACTTGTATACCATATTGAGAATTGTACACTTGAAATAGAATATCAATTCTTATAATCGATAAACATCTTACACCTTCAAACTTCTTGTAAAATTCAAAATTGTGTGTACCTTGTTGTTTAGGATTGTTGGAAATAAGAGAGTGGAAATGAAATAATTGTTTTCTTTTTCTACTTGGTTGGTGTAGATATCTTGTTGTCCAAGATGGTTGGAAGCAAGTGAGTTGAATTAGAGAGGATTGTTCTCATTTCAACTTAGTTGATCATAAGGTGTGGTTTCCTTAGTGATTGGTTAGAGTCTTGTGTAGAAAGACTATATGTGTCTTGTCTAAGGATCTAACAATATTAAAATCTCTTACATGTTGTAAGGGGACTAGACGTACTCTCGGATTGTAAGGGTAACTAGGATAATTCTTGGTGTTCTTTATCTTTTTGCACTTTATCGCTTTCATCACATTACGTAAACTAGTAAGTAAAGAATCGTCCTTGCATAAACCTAGAAAATTTATAGTATCTAATTCACCCCCCTCTTAGGCGCACTACTCAATACTTATAATTTACAGGAGCACCGACATACCAGAATTGGTCAGAAAGCGTCTTTAGACATTAACAACAAGTAGAGACATTTAAAATATTCTTCATGCAAATACAGAGAATCTGTGCTTAAGAGTGACAACACGTGCATTCTAATTATCTTGGTAGAGGCAAGTCAAACGCTTCCATACATCCAAAGCTCTGGAGCCAAGCTCCAAGGATGGTGTGGCCCACTGGTCATAATTGAGGTTAATGACAAGTGGTGGATGCTTGTTTTCTGAAGGCACAATATTTTGCAGGACCCAGTGAGAGCGAGCATGAACACGACATAGCTCTGCTCATGTTCCATAGCGATCAATTTCCATGTCAAGCTTCATAGGAATATTATTACTAATATTGGAAACAACGAGTGCCTGATGAAATTTGGCTTGGCAGAGGATGATGAAGGTGGTGTTGGGGTTTCCATCTTGGAATGAGGAGTCTCTGTTTATTTCGTTGTTGGAGGAGTAAGACATGATGTGTACGGACCGTGTGATCAGAGCAAGGGAAGGAAATTTGGCTGCGACGCAATTAGAGGGAAAGAGGGAGAAGACGGTGGAGGAAGGGTAATGAAAGAGGTTGCGACAATGACGATGCAACATTATGTGATACTAAGACGGCGACAACACATGATGAAGAGCTACTGCGATGGCGGTAGCAGCTTTTGAGGAGAAGCGGCGGTGGTCAAGGGGAAGGAGCTATTGCGGTGGCGGTGAAAACTTATGAGGAGAAGCAGCGACATCGGCGACACTATGGGAGGAGCTACTACAGAGGCAGGAATTTTAATTAGGTTTGAATGTTTACTTGTTCCGATACCATGTAAGATATTGAGATCAACCGTGTGAGAGTAGCACTACGAGGACTGTATTATATATGTTGAGATTTATAATTCATTACATGTTATAGTCCATGTGAGACTTATATACAATTATTCTTTAACAAATAAATACATATTCTATCAATGGGAGGCATTAAACAATCATGTTTCAACTTCATCTAAAACCAACGATTGTTGTTAACAAAATCAACTTTTATGTATACCCGCAGACATAGATAGAGATACCAAAAAGTGAGACAAAACTGATGTTTAAGGTTGTTGGACAGTGAGACTAATATCACACTTTATCTAGAAGCAATAGGGTAACCCATGTCAAGAATCGTCATCCATTTGTCACGATCTTGAATATCTAAACTAGAGATTTGCAGTAAACTTCTAACTTCTGTGAGTATGTCATAAAATACCTTAGAATACAAATGATTGTTTTAGTAAACTTCATCATCTAGTTGCATCAGAACCAATGACTTATGGAATGCTACAACTATTGCTCAAACTCAAATACCTTGAGATCGTATCATAGAACCCAATCAGATATCAACACATACTACCTCAAAATGCTGCAAATGTTTCTCAAACTCAAACTCCGTACTTGAATACATGAATATGGTCCATATAATCATAACATGCTCTTGCATATTAGCCTTAATGTACTCCTTGCACTTCGAACTAACATTTTTTGAAATATGGAACACAGACAAGAGATGAAATGAGGACTAAAACACAACTTCAATGGAATTCATTAGTGCAAGTTCCTAATCCATCACCATGATCTTGGAAAGAAACTTCTATGATGTGAACAACTTATTTAACTTCTTTAGTGGCCATATGAAGTTTGCCTCCCTTTCATGTTCCAAGTAGGCAAAATCAACCGAGAAAAGTCTATTTAGTTGACGTCACACCAAAATATCAAGTACTGGGAGCCGATACATATTAGTTTTACATGTATAGTCAAAGATCAAGACAAAATGAAACACGTTCAACAGCTTCACAGAATTAGGATGTGTCCAGAATATATCAGCAATAACGTCTAATTCCTCCCTATTCTTGGCTCTACATATATATTTTTCATCATGAATTAAGGTCAATAGATGTTGCATTTTTGTGTATGGACCTCTAGTAGTAGATTCGTATAGCCTCCATATCTTTCAATGCAACAACTATGAACCTCAACGCTATGTGATATTTTGTCATGTCATTCACAAACAGTCTTTCATCAGGTTTTAGACCTAGTATATCACGACCCTCTAAATCCTTAGATAGATCATGATTTTGAATACCACATCTAACTATTATTTTCTAACCACTACTGTTTGACACATATCTCAACTTAAATGGGCATTTAATTCTTCTACTACAAGTGACTTGAGACAATTTCTGGTTCTTGTAGTTTCCTTCGCTTTCACAGTCCATAGTCAATTTTTCTTTCCTCCCTCTTTTCCTATTTATTGTATTAGAACGAACATTAATAAAAATAATACTATGGTGTCCCCAATTGGTTGTGCCTATGATAACACTTCGGTCCGAAAGAGAAATATTTGTCAATTAAAACATATAATGAATACTCATAGATACATCATAACTCAATTATAAATTTCAAAAGTTCATACAACACATGTTAATAAACATACCAAATCACTAGTGAAGAACTAGGTAAAATCTATAGGAGAACCATTCATCTCATGTGCATGCAAGAAGAACATGTTTAACTAACTATATTTTTCTTCTTTTGGATGAGTACAAAATCTATCGGATTTTTTAATAACACTACTAGATTTTTGCGGTTACTATTTTCTGAAAGTATTTTTTTTTTCCGCACAAATTATAACTTTTAAATTGGTCAATAATGACATGAATAATTTTGACATTCTTAAAATATACGAGGATATCAAAATCAAATTAGGGGTGTTAGTGTTTTTCCGTAATTTTGATAGTATTAAGTCACCATCATATGAAAAAGCAATGACACTTATATCTACGGGTGTTTGTAGTGCGGTTTAGGCAATTTTGATGTTAAAAGTTATTCGAACCGCAAGAGAAAAAAAGTGTGGTTCGGTTTGCTTCGGTTGACTTTGAGAAATAAAATTGAACCAAACCAAACCAACATAGTTCGAATTAGATCAGATGATTTTGTTTTTACAATTTTTTTTATTGAGTCATTCATACATATATAGAGAACAACATAACTTTGTGTTTAGTTGGTCATACATTACTAAATAATAACAAACCTCATCATATTTAGACAAAAATATCTCATTTACTATACAAAAACTAGATAAGACAAAAATGGAATTAAAAAGAACAATAACATAAAAGTAAGAAAATGATAAAGAAGAACACGGGAAAGGAGGTAATAAAGAAGAAGATGTGAGATGTAAATGACAAAGAAGATGAAAAGAAGATGTGATGCTGCTATGAGCGATTTGAAAAGACTGGAACTAAAACCTTAAATGTGAGGAAGGAAAAATCATTCTTAATCATAAGGCTGCAGTATAATAGGTTTGAGTTTGAGTTGGATGTAAGTTAAGTAAATTTTAGATTGTAACGTAATGCAGCTTGATTTGATTTAGTTTGCAAAATACAAATTGTACCAAACCGAGGCGTGAAGTTCTGTTTTTTATTTTATAAATTAACGATCTCAAAATCATATGAAAATATTTTTATTTCATTATTTCTTTGCTTTTAAAATATTCAATAATCTATATAGAATTTATATTCTTTTAAAAATGTTATAATTAAAGTTTTATGTTGAAATGTGTTCAATAGTTAATTGTTAAGAAGTGTGGTTGGGCCTAACTCAACCCTACAAAACCGGCTTGTAGGGTGAGGATCCATATATTGTCCGATGTGGGACTCTTAACACACCCCTTCACGCCCAGGACTAGACAACTGGAGCGTGGAAATAATGGCGGGTGGCCCGATAGCGAAAACCATAGAAGGTGGCCCACCGGATCTTAAACCAGGCTCTGATACCATGTTAAGAAGTGTGGTTGGGCCTAACTCAACCCTACAAAACCGGCTTGTAGGGTGAGGATTGCCCTCACTTATAAGGACATGTTCATGCCATATATTATCTGATGTGGGACTCTTAACATTAATCAACAATAGAAAATAAATAATAATTAATTTGTATTTAAAACTATCTTTCATAAACATTTATCGTATAAATATTCAAAATACACTAAAATTAATTTGAATAAGTGATTGCAAACACGTGAATTATGAATGAAAAATTGTTTATGCTTGTAGTATTTGGACGACAAAGAATCAAGTGAGAGAAAGATGTAACATGAATATTGGGAGTGGAACTGCTATTTCATAGAGGGTGCTACTTTCGAACTCTTTAGGATGTTATATTGCAACTGTTTTTGATGCATCAACTGCATTGCGAGTTCTGCAGTTTCAATTATTCAATAAGGGGGTATACAGTTTGCAAAAAGATATGCACAAGTCGTCGATATGTCCGAGTGGTTAAGGAGACAGACTTGAAATCTGTTGGGCTTCGCCCGCGCAGGTTCGAACCCTGCTGTCGACGTTTTTATTTTCGGCAGTCCATTTTCTTGCGCCTAGGGGTGTGCAAAAAAACCGGTTATCTTTAACCAAATTATTTCTTGCGCCTAGGGGTGTGCAAAAAAACCGGTTATCCTTAACCAAATTATTCCACTTTTTAAAACCCAATCCAAATACTAAAATATAAAATTGGGTATCCATTTTGTTATCCAAATATAAACCGGTACCCAAAATAATAATTTGGTTTAGTTATTGGATACCCAAATTTTATTATGTATTAAATTTATATGCTTGATTTCTTTCTTGGTATTAAGTGTATTTCTACATTACATATCACACGCTTAAGCATGATGATCATGTATTAATTGTCAAATATTTTTATACTGCTATATCATTTTTATATAAGCATGATGATCATATATTAATTGTCAAATATTTTTATACTGCTATATCATTTTTATATATAGAATGCTGTCAAATATTTTTATACTGTTATATCATTTTTATACATAGAATAGAATGCTGCCAAATATTTACTATACTGTTATTTCATGTTTATATATAAAATGAAGTTAATGTTAAGTTAATTAAGCATATGTTTGATTATACTCTCATCAAATTTTGAGAGATAGAGAGGCGGTTAATTGAAATAAATCACTGTGTGATGAGAGAAGAAAATTAGTTGAAATATTACACTGTTTTATTATATCCTCCAATATTTAAACACCATTTTTTTGAGATAAATTAGGTAAAATAAATAGGCTGGTTAAAGAAAATAAAAACAATTTTCTGATACAAAATTGGTTTTTTAAAAAAAGCTGGTTTTAAAATTAAGTTTTTTATATTAAACTTTTTTTAAAATTGGGTTTTTATAAAACTGGTTTTTTAAAGAAAATAAAAAACTAGTTTTAAAAGAAACCGGTTTTAAACTGGTTTTTTTAAAAAAATTGGTTTTTTTTAAAAAATTGGTTTAGAACTGAACCGATCCACATGTAAACCGGTTTTAAAAAAATAAACCAGTTTTAAAGAAATGGTTTTAAGATCCAAACCAAATCATGTATATGGTTCAATTTGGTTTGTTTATTGATCCATGCACACCCCTACTTGCGCCTAGAATCATTTCATGACTTTGATGAGTTTCGCTTTTTATGCCAATTCTCAAATATAAGTAAAGCATTAACGAAATACTGTTTTCAAAATATATTATACTTTGGATGAATTATTTATGTAAATGATTTTCTTAAAATGAAACAAACGCCTATGCATCTTTAAAAACTCATAGTGCATTTGAGATATGGAATCAAGAAAAATATATGAAACTTTGGGAGCTAAAAAGTTTATATCTTTCAATCATTTGTTTCTAAATGTGCAAAAAAGTTAAAGATCAAATCGGTTTTAGTATACGTTTGATTTAAGAAATAGTTATAGAATTGGACAAAATAAAGGATAAGAGACTTATAAAATTGGATAAAATAAATTATAAAAGATAAATTATTATTCTTCAAAAAAATTATGAGTTTTTGATTTTTTATTTTTTTTTAAAGTTATGGTGTTTGAAGAACAAGATATCAAAGCCTTTATGTGGAGGACATAGTCTTATGTCAAGCAACGTTTGATAAAGTCAGTAAAGATCTCTTATCAAACAGTGTATATGATGACAATGTTTATTATGAAGAGTTATCTCAAGTTTCATCTAAAGAGGATTCAAGGTTCTAGTGAAGCTTTAAAGTCAAAGATAATGTGGCTAGTAACTAGAAGCTTCAGAGTTGTGAAAGAGAGAAAGTGTGAAAGCTCGTCGAATCTGAGTTGAGTGATATGTGTCTGTAAAGGTATAAGACATGCCCTCGAATTTACTAGAAAAATCACACACCGAGTATTCTCGAAGATTGGTCTACGTTCAAATATCATCAAATCCAAGTAAAGAGTTCTGACATGCCAAAGAGCACTTTTAGGACTCGATATGAGCATTATGGGTTCCTTGTAATTCCCTTTGGAGTGACCAATGCCCCGACCATTTTGATGGACGACATGAACAGTGTTTTAGCCATATCTTGATAAATTCGTAGTAATCTTCATTGATGACATACTAATTTACTCTTGGACTCCAAGGGAGCATGTAAAGCATCTTAAGATTGTACTTTCGGTTTTACAAGAAAAGAAACTTTTTTCCAAATCCAATAAATGTAAATTTTGGATGTCGTGGATAAAATTTCTTGGGCATATAATCTCTCAAGGGGGAAAAGCGGTTGATCTCTCCATAGTTGAAGCGGTGTTAAATTTGGAAGGACCCAAAAACGAATATGAAGTGAGAAGTTTCTTGAGACTTTCATGATATTTTACCGAATATTCATTATGTGATTTTTTCAATTAGCCATGCTATTAACTCGACTAACTCGTAAGGAAACTCAATTTCAATGGGATATCGAGTGCGAGCGGAGCTTTCAAAAGATGAAGAAGTTAACCACTGCTCATGTGTTTATTATTCCAGACCCTGCACAAAAATACGAAGTTTTCTTGCGATGCCTTAAATAAAGGATTAGGGTGTGTATTTTTTTATTTTTTTTGAAATCTTGGTATCCGCCTTGCGAACAGATACCAAGATTTTCTTAAAAATGAATTACATGCAATAGAACTAATGATATCATAATACAATTTGTTGGAGAAATTCCGAGACCTCAACCTAAATTTCACATGGACTCAAGAAGGAGTCTTGACAATTCAAATGAGTATTATAAGTGATTTTAGAGAAAGAGTATGACAAGCTCAGTTGTTGGATGCAGGCTTGCAAGCTAAAACCAATCAACCAAGATTCACCCGATCGACATACAAAGTCCTTATCAATGAAATGATATGTATCCCGAATGATTTAGAACTAAAGAAGGTGATTCTTGAAGAAGCTCGTAAGAGTGATTTTACCATTCATCCCAGTTCCTCTAAGATGTATCATGATTTGAAAATAGATTTATAGTGGCCTAACATGAAAAGAGAAATAGCTGAATTCGAGTCCAAGTGTATGATATATCAGCAAGTGATGATCGATCAACAAAGACCCGTTGACATGTTACAACCACTGGAAATGCTAAAATGGAAATAGGAAATTATTTCTATTAATTTCATAGTGGGGATGCTTCATACTCATGGTGGGCATGACTCAATTTAAGTGATAGTGAACAGGTTGACCAATTCAATTCATTTCTTATTGGTTAATACTACCTATAGAGCCCTCCATTTAGCAAGAATTTTCACTGCGAAGATAGTAATACTACATGGCGTACCAATGAATATTATGTCCGATCACGATCCCAAGTTCACTTCTAGATTTGAGAAGGCTTTTCTCCATGCAATGGGGACGAGGTAGAATCTTAGAAACACCAACTATCCACAATCAAACGGTCAGATAGAAAAGACCATTTAATTAGTAAGGATATGTTAAGGGCTTGTATCCTAGAAGATATGGGAAGTTGGAATTAACACCTACCATTGATTGAATTTGCATACAATAACAATTATGACACCGTATGAATCTTTGTACGAGAGGAAGTGTCCTACCAATTTATGTTGCACAAAATTAGGAGATAAAGGTATTCTAGGATGTGAGATAATTTAAGAAACCACAAAGAAAATAAGGGTAGTTCAAGAAAAAATGAGAAAAGCCCAGGTCCGCCAAAAGAGCTACACGGATCAGCGTAGGAAAACTTTAGAATTTGATTAAGGAGATCATGTGTTCTTGAAAGTCACTCTTAAACTAGGGTTAAAAGGGACATTCAAGACAAAGAATTGAGTCTGCGGTACATTGGGCCTTATCAAATCATAAGTTGAATAGGAGAAATGGCTTACCAATTGGCATTACCACCTCCCTTATTTGGACTTCATGATATATTTTATGTGTCTCAACTCTGGAAATTCGTACCAAATCCTTTTTAACCTATTCTTTTAGAGACAATCAAGATTATGGCAGATCTCACTTTTCAACCTCAACATAGCCAAGTGATGGACTATCCGGTGAAATATCTAAGGAAAAGTGATATTGTTTATGAAATTATTATAGGGGAATCACATCCAGGAAAATCTACCTGAGAATTGGAATTAGAAATGAATACTAATTACCCACACCTCTTCAGGTAACTCTTAAATTTCGAGGACGAAATTTTATTAAGGGAGGGAGTGTATTACCCCATATTTTCGTTAATCAAATATGTTAACTTAAGTAAACCTCATGTATGTCACAAATTAGAAGTTCTAATTTGGTTAGACACCAAGGAAAAATTAGGCAATAAGGTTTTAGAAGAGGGCATTTAGATCTTTTATCAATGTGTTTAAAAGCCTAGAATTGAGAGGATTTCATTCATTTTTCTTTCGTTACAATTAAAATTTACATAGAGAGTGAGAAGAAAGAGATAAGGAAGACACAATAGAGAGATAGATAAAGAGAGATAGATAGATAGAGAGAGAGAGAGAGGGAGAGAGAGAGAGAGAGAGAGAGAGAGAGAGAGAGAGAGAGAGAAGCTATCGTTCAAGCTTCAAGGTCCTTGTACCGTGGGACTAGATCATCAAGTCAAAGAAGATAGAAAGAAAGCACTAAGGTGGGTAATCTTAAGCTTGTAATTTGGTATATTGAATTAGTATCATTTCCATTTCATAAGGAAATTGGTAGAAATTCATGTTGGATTCTTTGATTATGTGTTAATTAGATGAATTTTGATTCCTAGCACTAATATGATATTAAAATATTGTTTTGAGTGATGTGTATTGGTGAGAGGAGAGCTGCAAACTCGTTTGATTGCAGGTACACATGGAAGAAGATGAAGTTTAGGGTCTGGTGTGTTATTGGATGTATCTTATATTACTGTTAGGCGTAAAGGCCCCTAGTTTTTGTACTAGGAGGCCACTAGGGCACATTACATGTTCTAGCCTATATTAGAGCCAAGTAGTAATGGGCCCAATTTCATTTCCCACCCTGCCCTCTTCATGGCTCAGTCCAACTTTTAACAAATTATAAAGTAATAAAATTACATGTAAAAATAACGGTCGAAGAATGAAGTGAAAAGTGATGAACTTGGGTGGTATTTCTTAGAATGGTCAATCGTGATTGGTTAAGAAACATGTGTAAAGGGGATAGGTAAGTATCGAAAATGACTAGGTGAAAAACTTAAATGATTAGAATAATGGGAGGAAAGCATCTCTAATGACGGGTTCTAACTCATTTGTATATTGAGGAAAATATGTATACTGATTAAAGGGTTGTCTTGGTCTTATTATGTAAAGGGTGATGAACTCGAATGCACATCAAGAGTGGCATTTCTCAATGCATATAGTAATTGTATGAACCAAAAACAAAGTTGAAGCCTCATAGAGTTGTAGTAGGATGTTGATGATCCCATTAACTAGACTTAGATTGTGGGGGATTATTGAGATTATGATCTATGGATTCATATAGGTGTAGGAGATAATATGTAATTGCCTCTATAGTGCGTGGGATTGATTATGTCCCGGTGTCCTTTGACACGTTGCGTATCTCAGGTAATAATATGAAATCCTTAATGATAGAGGTAATATGTTACAAGTGTGGTAAATGGCCTTGGAGTGAACTTATGATTGTAATGAGGATCCATTGGAATTATTACTCACTCCATATTTACTTTATTTTTCGTATGATCAAATGATAGGTAATGGAAATGGGAAGATGACATGAAGATCTATGACGTGGATGCTTATTACATTCTAATTGTTTTCTTATTCTGTTGCATATACTATTTAGATGAACTTGATTGTCATGATGTAACCGAACATACTTATTATACTACTACGTACTATCTTATGAATCTATGCCAATTATCATAATACTTTATATGGATATACTAGATTATTCTATATGTCGTATTTATAAAAATTAATCAATTAATCTGCAATCAAACAAGGTATCAACAAATAAAAAAAATCAATTTTAATCTCTTAACCCAAAAAATCTCGAAATCTATTTTCATCTCATAATAATAATAAATTATAGTAACAACAAACCAATATTAATTCAGAATCAAATATAGTAAATTTTCCATGTTTCATAGAGAACTTTTTTCAAAATCATTTAGAGGTAAATTATGAGAGGGGCAAAATGGACATTGTGAAAATATATAGGGTGCCAGGTGCAACTATGAGGATGCCAAATAAGATTTTTAAAGTATGAGTTAAACAATCAACAAAAATCAAAGACTATTGATTGATTTGGATATTAGATTTTATACAATTCAACCTAACAAAACTCGCAAACATCCATATATTTCAATCTTTATATTTAACTTGTTGTTTCATGCAGATTATTTCTATTTCTTTAATTTTAAATATTATATTTTATATTTTTAAGTATCATATTATGATTATTAGATGTTTCATATTTAATAAATCTAAATATAAAAAAGCTGAAGGTAGAGATAAGGATATCAAAGGAAAAAGTCTAGGTAAAGCTCTATACTTGGAGATCGAAGAAGACAAAGGTTGAAAATTTCTGATGGAAGGTTGGGCTAAATGTAATACAAATATAGGCATGGTGAAGGAAGAGAAATGAGATTACGACATCTTCTTTCGTAACGAGATGGGTGAAATTCTTATGGCTTGTAACAAAGAAGTTGAGGGGGTAGACAACCCTAAATTAGCTGAAGCCATGGTGATGAAAAGAGTCATTGAGCTAGTTGAGGAAGGTTGTTTTACAGAGGTTAAGTTTGAATCTGGTTGCAAAACCCTAATTGAGATGATAAACAATGAAGGAGAAGAGGGAGACATGTTTTGAAAGGTTAATAGACACATTAGATTCAAAATGAAACACTTACAAAATCTAAGTGTAGTTTCACCAAAAAAAGTATAATGAAATGACCCATTAATTAGTCATATATGCTCTTAGAGCTCAAAATAGAATTTGGATGGAGAAAAATCTGCCATGTAATTTAGGCCCTATTATTAAGGATATGAGGTCAAATAAATAAAGTTGTTGTTCAATTTAAAAAAAATAATAAATTTGTATCTACATAAAAA